>NC_044496.1:55343616-55568616 GCF_902362185.1 Chanos chanos | reverse complement strand
ATGCAGAATTTGTCTTCAAGTCAGAACTCAACAGCCACCAAATGATATTGTGATGAAAATGACGGAGCGTGAGAAGTGACTAATGTCATTCAGTACTCTCTGTAGCACTGCTGTATTCATAACCATTCATATCACTCTATGCATAATTATTATAAAAAACGTGTGCTTTCCCACACACATATTAGACGGTTAGTCAGCTAGCCAGGGACTCTGCATATAATAAACTGCATTGGTAAATACTGTACTCATGAAGAATAAAAAAAACAGTTTTAGTGCATTGCTATGCAGATCTGGGCTGCTCAGATGCTCCATATACCCACTTGTTGATCCTGTAATTGTTTATTATGTATCAGCCTCTCATTTTTACCTGATGTAAGAATGTGCTGTGAGGGGTTTTTACACAGCCTTCCAGTGGGACTGGACAGTTTTTTGCATTTCACATGCGTGAGAGCTAAAATGTCGAACTGTTTTTGATTCATGGAGGCATATGGGGAAGGGATTAGTGATCTACAGGTCTCACAATCATTGCCCTCCACAAATACAAACACACACACGCACAAACACACACACACACACACACACAGACACGCGCGCACGCACACACACGCATGAGCGCACACACACACCTCACACAAATGTGAAGATGTTTTGACAAGCCAGGTTTTTGACAGGGTCGTGTGAGTGACAGGGAACATTGTGCTGAGTGGCAGGGTGACAGAGTGATGTAAATGACAACGTGCAGTGAAACACGGTTTATGATGAAAGAGCCCCTGTGTGCGCTGCCTCAACATGTTCCCATCTCCTCCTAAACATTCCTGCCTGGTTCCATGCTATCAGTTCCTCAAAAGCTGGATATCTATGACTGCTCAAGCGCATGAGGCCACTTATACACAGCAGAAACGTTCAGGTCCAGCATACGGGGACAGACTGGACAATCATTCTTCAGTCACACCTGATACGATGACGTGTCAGTACACCCTTAATTAGTTAAACGAGGTGCATCAGCGTGCAGAGGATTATTGAGAATCCACTGAAAGACACTATTACACAGCAGTGTGGAATGTTTTCAGAACAAAAAATAAAAATCATATTTGTTTTTCAAAAAAGGAACAGAGACAACAATTATAACCTCTTAAAAAATTGAATATGTAAATATCCGTCGGATAAGAATAGACGGATCTGGCACAGAGTTCCGTTTTGCCCAGGGAGCCTTTATTAGCTTTAACGCTAACTTCCCATCGATCTCACAGAGATTTCCATGATGAATGCTAACTACGGAGTTTGGGAAATCCCCCCCAGGCCAAGGGCAGGAATGCATTCATTTAGTACAGAAGACTCCGGCTGGCATAAATCCATACAAAAAAAAAAAAAGGAAACAGTAAAAAAAAATTGCTGAATCCCCGTGATTTCTGTGAACTCTGTTCTTTTCTAATTGAGCTGAGTCAGATCTCTCCTCCTGTGTTTTGTTCTTCTCTGATTCATAAGCTTGGTCCATTATACCCATCCATTACCTTAATGGCCTTGACTCTCTGGCAGCGGACAAGCAGTCCGGCCATGAAAAAAAGACAAGAAAAAAAAAAAAGATCAAGAAAAGATCCCCGTAACTTTTTCATCCCTTCATCGTTCACAGGCATGCCAGCAACGATTCAAAAATGCAGACACTCATTTGAGTCTCCAGCTGAGTAAAAACAGCCACAAATAACGCTAACTCGTAAATGAAATCAAACCTGCTGTAATAAAAAAAACAGTTATTACAGCCGGTTTGAGCTAGAGGGGAGGAGTTTCTTAATGGCAGTTCTATGGAACTGTAGAAGACCGTTTTGAAAGGAGGATATAAATCATTGAGGACAAAGCATTTATCAAAGCCAACCTCATAAAAGTTTCTGTTATGTTTTGCTCGTATAGACAACAGAGTGGGGAGAAAGATAAAATGAATGGACGGTAATGGACCGGTGACCTGTCCAGGGTGTTTCCCCCGCCTTTCGCCCCAATGAGCGCTGGGATAGGCTCCAGCATCCCCCCCCACCCCCCACCTCCCCACCCCCCTGCAACCCTTAATCAGGATAAGCAGCTTAGAAAATGAATGAATGAATGAATGAATGGAAGTTCAAAGTCACTGAAAAATCCCATCCATTTGTCCATTTGTTACTATGTGGCAGATGACATCTGTTGAAAGTTATTCGACCTTTTAACAGACACTACAGTGCGTGAATCAGCTGAATCAGAGAGGCGTATTAAACATACATTTTCATTCAGGTCATATTTATTTTCATGACGTAACTTACAATAACGAAAACAAATATAAACATAATACATTCTCTCACAGAGGAATGACTTTATGGACATTGAAAAATTCAACAAATTAAAAAAAAAAAAAAACATTCCACTGAATTCACTAGACTACTATACACTGACTACACATACAACAAATGGGGAAACTTTCAACGAGAGAGAGAGAGAGAGAGAGAGAGAGAGAGAAAGAGGGAGAGACAGCCTCCACACACACATACTTCCAAACAGCTGCCACTGATACATCAATGCTATAACAATTCACTTTGTTCCAAACGCTTAACACTAACCACAACAATAAAGCAGTAATCAATCAACGGTCAAATCGGATGGAGTCAGGTTTCAAACATGCAATAAATAATTTCACAAAGCATGTACACATACACATGATGCCACGGGTCTAAATCAAAGCCTACATGTCTACACGTCACACCACAGTGCGAAATCTCGACAGTCTTAGCATTCGATAACTGTGACGATTGAAGAAAAATCCCTGGATGTGATGTTTTTTGAGCGTAAACACGGATCTTAAGGTTTCTTTGAAACACTACAAGCAGTGAAAGCTGGAACAAACATCGTCAGGATGGTATAGAAAGACACGTGACCAGAATAAATTGTAAACAGCCATCATTCATGGGAAGTCTAATATCGATATTAAAAGGAAAAAAAAAGAAATGAAAGGTAATATTTACAGAAAACTGCTGGACCAGTGGTTGTGTCTGTTTTGTGTTCCGGTGTGTGTTTGCGCTGCTGGGTTGATTGGCAGTTTTCTTTCTTTCTTTCTTTTTTTTTTTATGGGACATATACGTGTGGGTTATACATATTATATTTTTCTCTTTAGCGTGCATTTTGAATTTCTTGATTCTAAATTGATTGCCTTTGATCATCAACACTTCAAACACTGCATGAAGTGAGCAGCCACAGGAAAGCAAACACAGTGCAGGGGTTCACATTCACAAAATACTGCATCTTACTAAGAACCATTCCCCAAGCTCTCGCTTTTCAACATACACTACTTAAACAACAACAGCAAAAGCATTAAAAGACTCATAAAATATATATATATATATACATTTATAGACTGCTGAGGGACCATTAACACGGGTCCTTTACATAAGTACTTACTGAAATCTGCAATGGCATAAACACATTCTTGGCTTTTATTCTACACTCTACAATACATTTTCTTTCCGATTTCTCTTTTTCTTTTTCTTTTTGCACCACACCACGGGAACCAGCCCGCTTCTATTTACTTTTAAAATCGTATTTAATCTAACGTTCCATTTATAATTTGGAATACATTTTGGGACATTTTACACGGCAAAATATGGGAAGAAGCGTCATGTGAGACAGAAATATAAAACCGACACGTGTGTGTCTTTCAGAGTGAAAATGACGAAGACCTGAATATCAGTCATTCTGTTACTTCACCGAAATGAACAGAAAAGTCACCACTGTAAGCGTTACCTTTAACTAAAGAACTGAATGAAAAGTAATACGAGGAGAACTAGAGAGAGCACTCTGCAGTCTCAGACCCAAGGAAAACAAAAAAAAAGTCATCGGTAATCACATTTTGGGTTTGCTCACAACGACATGCAACAATATTATCAATTTTGTACAGAGAGAAACAGGTTTGTAAACAGCAATTACGAGGACAACGCTTGAGGGACAGTCGGCGGAGCGCTCTTGGGCTGTCGTCAGGAGACAATTTCTCGAGCAAAGCTGGAGGAGAAAGATTGTTACGCCGTCTTTTTTTTTGTCTATGCCTTGCTGGGACGGCGAGTTCGGTTTGCTAAAAAAGGGCGGAGGAACCGCGCGAGGGAGAGGGCCTCTGTGCAGGCCCGATAATGACGAATAATACTGTTCAACACAGGGAGATTCAAACCCTCAGCTCCCTTTTCAAGCTTCCAACGCTGTTCTCCTTTTTCTCCAACACCGCCAGTCAGGGCTGACATCTTCACACACACACACAGACACACACACACACAAACAACTCCACACCCCTTTTGATGATATTCACTCATCTGAAGTCCGGGTTAGAACATCACCTCTTCGCAGCTGCCGTAGTCGCTCTCCACCATGTCGGAGCCGGCGTAGCTGCGGGGGCCCCGGCCCGGGGGGCCCGTCTGGGCGGGGCCGGCGTGTGACATGTCCGCGTAGGACGGCTGGGCCACGCTCAGACGCATGCTGAGTCTGTGGTAGTTCCCGCTCGACACGTTGTCCATGCTGCGCGCGTGCTGGGTCGGGTAGTAGCTAATGGCCGTGTATTCGTTGGGACACTGGGAACTAGGCAAGGGCAACCCGTCCGGACCCAGAAAGTCGTCCAGGTTCTGGTTGCTGTAGCAAGGGGGCAGCGGAGCTCGCCTGTCGTTGCGTTCCAGGGGAAAAGGGAAACCCCCGAATCGAGAGTTTCGCCTGGACTCCGTGGACGCGTACGTGGCCTCCCCAATGTCGAACTGAGGGAACTCCTGAACGGGTGGGCGCCCAAAGTAGTCAGGATCCGCAGGGTAGACTAGAGGAGGATGAAACAGACAAAACCGTATGGTTACGCCCCACTTCCTCCAACGCATCTCTCTCTCAGTACCTAAGAACGTAGTACTGAATATCTACTTAAAAGCCAGGGTCATTAGTACAAGTGCTGGACATCCAGATTCAAGTGCCACTCCATAGTACCATTTTGACTCCCAGAATTCTCTTTGGCAGACAGGTGTCCTGTACTTAAAAAATTTTTAGCTGAGATAATATCCCTAAAGTTTCTTTTACAGCTGTATATATTTACAATAATTGTATTTATGTAGTCACTACATAAGTAGGTGTACTCTGAATTCTGCATTAGTAAAAAGTGCTACATATTCATCGCTATGTTCAAGGCGTTCACCTGCCAGTTATTCGATGAGTGTGGTTACTATGCAGAGAATGATACGCTGTAAGTGACTTGTATCAAACATAAACTGGGATTTGTCACGAAATCAGACTGCCAGTGTTTGGCACAGTGCACGTGATATTGAATCACAGTGGTGTTTTTTTTTTTTTGTTCTGTCGGCGACAGAGAGAATGAAAAAGAAAAAGAAAGACAGCTCTGCGTGATTCATTTTTATAACGACTCCTATGACCTGTTCGATCATGCCCAGTGTTTTTGTCCCCACAAACACTCTCATCTTTCATCAAAAGTGACATCAGCCAGCCAAATCAGCCAACGTGAGGGAAGGTAGGGAATCCAAAAAAAAAAAAAAAAACGCAGAGAGAATTGCAGCATTCACAGAACTCACCTTCATAGTCATTTTCCCAGTTGTTTTTCACAATGGACTCGTTGTCGGAGCTGGTGGAGGGGGGAGGGGGGAGATTTGGGGCCACGCTGCACACCACAGGGCCATGAGTCTTCTGTGCCCGTGGCCACACCTGGGCGCCAGGCTCGCGCTGCTCACGGTCCTTCAGCGAGCGGAAGGGGCTGCTGTCTAGGTCGTTCCTCGAGCCAATCAGAGTGCTCATCTCCATGGGGGGCGTGTCCTCGCCGCCGTCCATCATGCTCTTGGTCACCTTGGTCGGGAAGTAGCCGTTGGAGTCTTGAACGCACACCGGCGTTTGTTTCTTCTGTTTGACGTAGCGTTTGCGCACGAGCACAAATATCGCCACCAGGAACAACATTCCGACCGCGCCCGCGCAAATCCCGGCGATCTCGATGTGGCCTATGCCACCGGATACCTTCACAGACCGCCAGACACGGTTACAGTGGATGGTTCCCTCAGTCATGTTACAGTTAAAATCGCTGGGGCAAGCGTTTGGGAAGCAGTGATCACACCTGAGTGGATAAAAGAGAAGCAATATGATGTTCAGCACACCATGGAAGACTCAGAGATTCATAGATTCATACACATATCTGAGGCAAACAGGATATTCTGAATGAAGACTCTGCTTACTTCGCAAATTAGACTGGGGCAAATGGCACTCCGTGTTACTTTCCTGAATCAATCAGTTTCTCTATCTCTCCGTCTCTGTGTCCCTCCATCTCTCTCTCTCTCTCTCTCTCTCTCTCTCTCTCTCTCTCTCTCTCGTTCTCTATCTATCTATCTATCTATCTATCTATCTATCTATCTATCTATCTATCTATCTGTCTATCTATCTATCTATCTATCACAGATGTGTAATAAAGTTAACATTCTCCAAAGCATGAAGCAATTAGAAAGACAGGCACAGGGTTAGACTGGGAAGAAATCCATAATGCATTACTCTATTAATTCTCAAAAATGAATTCTACATTTCACATACCGCCTGTGAAAACAAACCCTGCTCATGACAGAGAGAGAGAGAGAGAGAGAGAGAGAGGGAGGGAGAGAAAACGTGAAAGAGGAAGAGAGAGTGAGAGCAAAGGCTCGACACAAGTGTTAATTCTGATGCAAATTGCATTGACTCTACACTGTCCTCGCCAAGGCCACAGAGCGGGCTGTGCCGTGTGCGACTCCACAGAGCCGTGATGTGTGAATTCTTACCTGCTTCCAGCATTGTGCTCAGGGCATTTACAAATGTACCCATCAGCTTTTGGCTGACACAGGCTCCCATGAGTGCAGGGCCGGGAGACGCAGGGGTTGTTGTCTTGCTCGCAACGATCTCCAAAAAACTGCAGCGGACAGCTACACCGCAACACTGGAGAGGCAGCAGACAAAAATGAGGTTTTCAGTTCCAAAAAAAAACAAAAAACAAAAAAAAAATGTAAGAAATAAAACGAAGCCATCGCATTCACAATGTCATGCATGGCACGATGGCATGGCTATAGATTAAACACCTGAGAGGGTTTGTATTTTGGATTCTTTTTTTTTACTCACATCATTGTCAAAAGCCATTAAAGTGTTCGTGCGTTCAGATACGCTCACAAACAAAAACAAGAACAGGGTAAAAACTAACATGGATTAGTTGTGACATTTTTTAAGCTCTGTGGTGTCTGTGATGATGTTTGCGTGTTTTACCTCTCCATGGCAACATAATTTATAAGTTCCATGAAGAGCTCAACAGTTTGATCATCAGGTTTTTTTTTTTTGTTTTGTGATTTGAGAAAATGTCACGTCACAATCGAACATCGTCAGACTTTGCACTGCTCTCTCCTGCTCTACAACACAACCCCACACAGTCAGCGTCACCTCGGTACTGAAATCCGTTCCGCTGCTAAAGACCGAGGACGTGGAAATCGTGAAGCTTTTCTCAGGGGAAGAAATGACAAAGACTGGCCAGCAACCCTGAGGGCACTCACATTTCAAATCATTCTCAGGTTCGCTCGAAATGCGCTGGATTTGTCATCGTGTTTAGGAGAGCTAACAGCAGCACAGAGAATGATTTTGGCTTTGCCTTTATACGCCATATTCCTTTGCAATTTACTAAGCCCCCCCCCCCCCCCCCCCTCACTTTATCATACAGTTCCAGCTGCTGTTGGATACTTCTCAATGCAATTTGTTCTGGGATCTTCTTCAGTATGCTTGGCACACAGAGCAGAACTCAAAACCTCAAAATATTTTGTAAAGAAAAGGGAAGCTCTGGTTTATTCCGGAGAAAAGTCCTCTCTCTCTTTGTACTACTGATTAAAACAAGTCTTAGAAAATTTACTCAGTAGGATACAAGATAAGCGAGCGTGAGGATCAAAGCGTAAAAGTTACATGAATTTGTCTTTATTTATTTATTCGTTTATTTCATTTATTTAATTAAATACATTTCGAATCCATTTTCGTGTACGTGCTTCGCTCACCTCCGTTGCTGGTCTCCTCGCACGTTCCCCCGTTCTCACAGGGGTTGTTGGCGCACCCGTCCACTCTGGAACAGCACTTGAATTTCCCCAAGACTCGGTTCCTCTGGGGCCCAGACTCGGGCCCGGCCGCCCACTCCTCTGTCCTCAGTCGCTCTCCGTTGAACTCCAGGCCGTCCAGACAGCCTTTGAAGCCCTGCGCGCTGAGCTGAGCGGAGAGTCCCGGGCTGGAGCTGGAGGCCGGCCCGGAGAAGAGCAGGGAGCCGCGGGACCGGGTTAGCTTACAGGGCTCAGACAGCGTGACGGAGTTGGACTGGGTGCGGTCTACGGTCAGGCGCAGAGACGTTCCGTTCACCTCCAGGGACGCGTGATGCCACCGGCCATCTGCCACGGGGAGGCCGCGCACCCACAGGCTGCCGGGCAGCGCGTTTCCGCAGCGGTATCTGAACTGCAGCTGCCCGTCACTGAGCTAGAGAGAGAGACGGGAAAAATAAAAAAAAAATAAAAACGGATCAGAGATGCATCAATGACAGGACGAATTCTAGCGTTTTGTGATGGCTTTGACCTTTAGTTTTGGCACAGTTTAATCTGCAATTCAATTTTTTTGCTTTTATCTTGTTTGTTTAAACAAGCACGGCTGACTTGAGCAGAGACGTGGTATTCAACAACGCTAAACGCAGGGACAGGAGTGCAACTAGTGTGTTAGTGTCAAATGTGTGTGTGTGTGTGTGTGTGTGTGTGTGTGTGTGAAAAGACTCATCTCTCTCCCTCTCTCTCTCGTGTGTGTGAAAAGACTCATCTCTCTCTCTCTCTCTCTCCCTCTCTCTCTCTGCCTCTCTCTCTCTCTTTCTCTCTCTCTCTCTCTCTCTCGCTCCCTCTCTCTCTTTCTCCAGCTCTGAGGAAGATGAGAGGAGCTTTTCAGTGTTGAAGGTAGTTGAGAAAGACAGAGCTCCGGGGAGGCCGAGGGAAGAAGCTCTTTCAACTGCGGCGTAGCTTAGAGACGCAAGGTCATGTTCACACGAGGGGGAATCTGCATGCAGGCAGTCATTCTGCCCTCTCAGCATTCTCACAGATAAATAATGAAATCAGTCTTATCTTTTCATATAGGCCTACATCCACATGTTTTTTCCCCTGCATGTATCGGCACCCTTTCTCTCCTCATTAAATAAACATCGCTTGTGTGTATGTTTTACGTTTGCAAGCATTACACTGATGTTGAGGGCATTCATTATTAATAATGATCTTCTCCGCGCGGGCCACTTAATTGCTGCGGCAGAATCTTCAGAGAGACCAGGAGTGGGAGAGGAGCACCGAGCTCCATACTCTTGATTTATCAGTATCCAACTCATGGCTTTTTTTTTTTTTTGGGCTTGTTTGCTTTCATTGGAAAACCCGCGTTCGCGTTTGATTCGGCTTCGCAGCGTCGGCTCCAGCCCCCCCCCTCGATACGCGCGGCGAGAGTCGCAAAACTGCGCTCGCGCGCACGCTGGGTTGGTGTCTCCCCAGGGGGTCTTGTTGAGATGGAGACCGTAGTAGCGCAATCGTGGGTTTTGTTCCCCATAGGTCCTACGAAATTTTTACAGATGAGAAAGCTGCTTCTTTCTCCAAAGCCTGCATTAAAGTTTAGATCATGTGTTCTATGACAGGTGTACGTTAAAAGCAGGATTTCTCAGCTGGAGAACATGAAGCCAGAAGTCAAAAGATTGCTCCGACTGGAACATTCCTACCTCCTCACCTTTTTCGACGATTTTACCTTTGATGTTTTGCAGGGATCCATGAGAGAATCTACTTTATACCGTACCCTCAGATTGACTGTATACAAACTACAGCGGGGCCACAAACCTGTAACCCATAATTTGCGATCAAAAACTTTACTGTAAGTACACCTGGGCTGGAGTGGTGTTTCTCAAAAATCACTCATCTGAGGAGGTAACTGAGGTCATTACATTATTAAAGAAAACCACAAGGTCAATCACCGCTGCTACTGCGACGACTGCCACAGTGACTACTGTTGACACTACTACAACGATGCCTACTTCTTCAAACATCTCGACGCTTTTCATTCGGAGTCAGACGAACTAGAGGACTCATCACCGGATGTTCAGCTTTTAGCTGACAACGTATTACTACAGATAGAGACAAAGAGAGAGGGAGAGAGAGAAAGAGAAGAGGAAGGGAGAGAGGATATATAAACCCATCCAAATTAAAAAATGAACAAAAACAAAAAATATATTTTTGAAATACCTGACAGAACTGACAAAATCCCTCAACAAACTTTTAAACTCATTGGGCCCTAAACAGACAGAACACTGTGGTAATCTATCCATGGTGACTGATCCAAAACTGAGAAGAACATTGAGGAGGTACGGACTGGGCGAACACAGCCCGGCCTCAGAGGTGGGCGAACACAGCCCGGCCTCAGAGGTGGGCGAACACAGCCCGGCCTCAGAGGTGGGCGAACACAGCCCGGCCTCAGAGGTGGGCGAACACAGCCCGGCCTCAGAGGTGGGTGAACACAGCCCGGCCTCAGAGGTGGGCGAACGCAGCCCGGCATTAGAGATGAGCAGACACAGGCGAACCTGTCTGCACAGAGACCACAGGCTGCACCCTCACTGTGATCAGGGAACAGCGGAGACAGAGCAGCATTTCCTGATTCAGTGTAAAACACAGGAACAAATTCAGCGGGAATATTTCGTGAAAAAAATAAAAAGATAAATAAATAAAATATACAGCATCACCCTGAATATCTCTTCAATACGAAAAAGGAAAACCTTTCCCTCTTACTGGGCGAGAGGGAGGAGTTCTGCAGGTTGGTAGTCCGGTATGTAACGGCTTTGCCCAACCGGAGGAACACCCACTTTGTTATCCTTGTTAATTCACTATTTACATTTCAATGTCATAAACATGGCTTGTTAAAGTAAAAAAATGAAAGCGAATGTGTGTGTGTGTGTGTGTGTGTGTGTGTGAGTGTGTGTGTGTGTGTGTGTGTGTGAGTGAGACAGAGAGACAGAGAGAGAGAGAGAGAGAGAGAGAAAGAGAGAGAGAGAGCTTGCACTTCAAACGCTCCAGTGAGAGATGCACCTGACATGAATTCAATTCAGCTTAACACAAATGCAATTCTCAACATAAAACTAAGTCACGTCCAGCGTTAAATACTATCTGTTCCACTCTTTGTATCAGGTGAGGGATCTTGTTTCTCTTAATAACATCAGATAGGAGCTGTCAGTATTCATGAACAGTACACGTCCGTAAACGACAAGTCACCTTTTCCTTGCTCATTGTCTTGTCGGGTGAGGTTTCACTCAAACAGATCCAATTTCCATTTAAAAGGTAATTACTTATAATCTTTGAATATATAAATAGTGAATTAGCGGGGGAACTTATCTGTGCTCATTCCGATATCAGGTGGGGGGGGGGTGTGTTTCCAAACGAATGTGCTTCTTGTTCCTGTTAACTCGGAATGTTGACGAGATTTAATAGTTGATAAGAATTTGTGAAGGTGCATTGATGTGTCGTCTCTCTGAAGAAACAGATAAATTGTGCTATACATCTTGTCAAAACTCCTGTGAAGTACAGGAGACTTCTTAGATGACCACGTTTAACAATTCCTTTTGATGTCATTTTCTAAGAACGAAATGGGCTATGGAGTGCCAAGATGCAAAACCCAGGGGATGAGGTAAAGGAAAAAAAAAAAGAAAAGTGGACACTTCACCTTTGATGTTTCCAGCCACTTAAACCGAATATTCTATTGTGATTCAACAATGAGGAATGCCGTGGGGAGAACGTCATGTGACTTCAAACTAGTTTTCACAGTTTCAGGCGAGCAGTTCTCCGCAAGTTCCTCATTTTTCTCATAACATGCGATAACAAATACATATATATGTAAATATATATATATATATATATATATATATATATATATATATATATTCCTTTTTTCCATGCTCACAATCTCAAAAGCTTTAAACATGAAGGGAGCCTGCAAGATAACTCTGCTTACAGATACAGAGAGACAGGAAGAGAGAGAGAAGGAAAGAGAGAGAGAAAGATTGAGGGACAGAGAGAGAGAGAGAGAGCGAGAGAGAGAGGGAGAGACAGAGCAGAGTCAGTCATAACATTGGCCGACCGACTGGCTTGCCCCCGTTTGACCTGATATGCCGAAAGAGTGGGAATGGTACATTTATCCCCTCTGGAATGTTCCACACAAAAATAACAAGACTTCTGTTCATTCCTGGACTGAGACTGGAGTCCAGACTTTGGACATAAGAATACCTGTATTTATTTATTTATTAAATCCAACTGGCTGCATATTCTGGTGATTCATAGTTGGAAAAAAACACATCTTATTATAACATGGGAAAAAAAAATAAAAAAAAGTTCCCGTCTTTCCCTGTCATCTAGCATGTCTCATGTAGGTTAGTTCTACTTGTACACTGTTAATTCTTGTTAATAATATTTTTTCTGTTTCTGTTGTTTTTTTCTACTTTGTTGCTCATACCTTGTATCTACTTTACTTGCTATAAAGACCTCTGTAAATATTATTATTATTATTATTACTATTGCTTTTGTTTTTATTGTTGTTGTTGTTGTTATTGTTGTTGCTGTTACCTGAAGGGATCCCCAGTCTGAGGGACTGGTGGTCATGATGTGGGCCTCCGCCTGGTACGTTTTGAACCGTAAGGACAGATGGAATCTCTGCATTTCCTCATCCATCCTGTACAGGTATTTCAGGTAATCATCCTCATCGAATCTTATGGCTGATTCTGAAATAAAAAGCAATTACAAACACATAGAAAGATCAGCTGCTTGGTGATGAGACTGATTTGATAGAGCATTACTTTAAACATTGTCCTTTAAAATCTACAGATGACACAAACATTGGAAATGCACAATAAACGTTCACCCTGTCTCTGAATATTCTTTGTGTCGTTTTTCTTTTCTTTTCTTTTCTTTTCTTTTCTTTTCTTTTCTTTTCTTTTCTTTTCTTTTCTTTTCTTTTCTTTTTTCCTTCTCTGTCTCCCTCTCTCTCCTTCCCTTTTCTCTAACTTTGCAATGCTCAATTACCCACAGTCAGTCCATTAAGGCTGGCAGAGGCCTGTTCATGCTTCTCCTCTCATATGTGGAGTCAATCACTCATTTTTTCACACTACGAGACGCATAGTACGATAAAGGGACGAAATGTCAAATTCTAGCCAAAACTGAAAACCGCGAATCCAAGATGTGAATCGTGCTTTTGCACTCTAGACATTCCTCGTATTTTCAGGGATGTTTTTAAATGTGATAAAAACAGGGAAAAATCTGATACGGTCAATCACGGAGCGAAAATGTGCATCTGTCAGTCGCTTGGCTTTTGAACTCGCTAATCCTCTGAGGAATGCATAACTATGTACTCGTGAACACAGGCTCACCATTGCAAGAGCAAGCGCTTTCCCACTTGTGCTGAGGAGTGATGAAGTTGGTTCGCGCCGTGGCAAAGTGGTTAACCCTTTCATGATCCATGAGTACAGAGTTTCTGCATCCCAGGGGTGGGCATTCCGTTCCCACGCATCCATCGTAAAGAATCCTCTGAACGTTTAGACCCAGGCTTTGCTCCGTGTTCGAGATGGCTTTGGCCAGGCGCTGACTGGGAACGGACTCCGCAGAGCCGTCCTGAAGCCTCCGCACGAGCAGCACCTCCAGGGCAGGGGAGGCAGAGTCCTGTTGCAGGCTGGCGATGCGCAGCTCCTGCCTGGGGAAGCCAAGCTCCGAGCTCAGGCTGCGCTGGAGACTCCTCCAGTGATCGCCCACGAACTCCTCCGCCGACAGGCCGTCGAGCTTTATGGTGAACCCATGATCCAGAGCCAGCCGGTCTGCAGCCCACACGTGAACTTTCACCCCGGTCGTGACGGTGAACTTCCCGTCGGACACGCTGACGTTCAGAGAGTACAGGCCGGGCTCCAGGCTCTCCTCCGCCACTAACTTCCCGTCCGCCGAATCGACGGAGAAAAAGCCTCCGACGGGCAACTCAGACACAAGGGTGTAGGACAGAACGTCATGGAGGTCCTGGTCTGAGGCGTGGAGCTTACCGATGACTCGTTGGGACAAGATCTGTCCCGTGGTGGTTATGAAGACCTCCAGAGGGGCGACGGTAGGAGGATACTTGCTTTGCTCTGTGACGTTGATCTTAACCACACATATGGATGAGCGTGGGGGGTGGCCGCTGTCAGTAACCTGTTGAGACACCCAGACCGACATACCATTGAATTAAAAACAGTAGAAACTTCTTATGCATTGTATCCAAAGCTCATTGTTCAACAGAAACAGAAGATTCCGGTTCAGTTCTAGAATATATACTGGAACATTAGCACTCATAAAAACCAACACAGCATGACATGTCGTGTATACGTTTAGAGGAAAAACACACTGTGGTGTTTCATTTGAGGACTGGAACCTTTACCTGGACTTTCAGAGTGTACTGGGACTTCTTTCTCTTTTTCAATGGTGAAGCGACAGAGAGCAGACCACCTTGGTCAACGTGGAAACTTCGGTCTTCGTTCCCAGAGGCGATGTGAAAGGAGAAAGGGGGACCATTGCGAGGTGTGTCTCTGTCAGTCACCACCAGTTGTAGGACGCCACTTCCCACCGCCTCCCCTTCCTGTCAAACGGCCAAACAAAATGAACAAACCCACAATGACTGTGAATGTGCATTCAAACTTCTCAACACTTCTGTGACCCTCACCAGTATGAAAAATTTGCTTGTTCTTTGCTTTAACTCTCTAACACTGTTTGTCTATGGAACCAGTTACCATAGAGATTTTGTTTCGGTCTATGCATTGTTATCCGATCTGGGTATGATGAGTATTTGAAGCAGTTGAGCGAATTAACACTGTCCCCATACTCTTACATGATTAAGCCATTTTTGACTACACTAACTAAAATTCTGGACTGGACTGACTGTGCTGGATTAATATCAAGACAAACCTCACATGAATGCATTGCAGAGTCTTCATCTAGTTATCCTGTTAATTGTGTTTGACTCAGGTCTGGTTACAATGTCTTCCATACTGTGACTCAAGAGTGTTTTCGTTTTTGTTTTTGTTTTGTTGTTGTTGTTGTTGTTGTTTTAACTCCAAATTCTTCTGCACAAATCAGAGGAATTGAGGCTGAAGAAAGACACCAATTCCCATGCTCACTTTTTGAAATGAATACAAAAACAAAACAAAACAAAAAAAAAAACCCAACTAAACAAAGGAAAAACAAAAATGCACAAAGAAAGAACTGATGGAGACGGATTCATATCACTGTGTCTACATTTATCAACCCATGCACTACAATTTGCCCTGACAAGAACACCTTGCTGCGGGATTGTTCTATTCAAGATGACACAACTGGAATGGGTAATTGAAAACGGAGTGCTCAGTTTGGCAGGTATAAGCCTAATTGTTACTGACCACCTCCGTCATGCCAAATAACCCCGGTGCACTGAAGGCTTCGATACCTTGGGAGGAGGCAAATGGTGTGTGAAAGAAACATTTCCAAGTCAGCAGAGTTGGACATATAATTAGAGGAGATGAATCAGGCCGCCACCAGAAAGGGGTAAACAGCCAATCCAAATACGACAGTAGGAAAAAAGCCAAAGAGAGGCGCAGGTCCGTAGATAACGTTAGACACAGCCGGTCCTGGTTCCCTCCGAGATCGTTCCAGCGCATAAAAGAAACGGGCGTGAAAGATGCTCTGTACATGTGACACATTCGCATACAGAGGAGTTGTCCTACCTGTAGAACCAGACTGTGGTTGATCTGCGAGAAAACGGGTGGGTTATCGTTGACGTCGGAAACGGTCACGGTTACTTGCACGGCGGTTGACAAAGGGGGATCCCCCCCATCCGTAGCTTGGACAGTCAAAGAGTAGTGTGGTATCTGAAAGAGGGAGAGTGCGTTAGGATTTTTTGCTCTAAAATCTCTACTCTCGTAAGAGTTTACAGCCATGAAGCGGCAAGAATGTAAATCATGTGAATCAGACCTTCACGGGACAGAATACCTATTGAAAAGGTTTTTGTCTGAAACACGTCCAGTTAGAACTTCACAGATTGAGCAAAAACTGTTAAATCAAGTAAGAACTTGCTACAGAACTTGCTCTGCTGCGCGGTAGGAAACAGAGCAGGAATGTGATCTTAGGTACAACTCCAGACAAATCTCACCTCTTCCCGATCCAACATGGATCTGACTCGGATCTGGCCGCTGCGAGGATCGATACTAAACTGTTGCTGAGGGTCCCCACTCACAATGGAGTAATGGATGAGACTGTTTAATCCTCCGTCGAGGTCATCGGCCAGCACCTTAGGCAGAGACACACATACAGGACGGCAGACGTGAGAAAAGACCTCACAATGTTTTAGACTGTAAGACTGGACATGAAACTGCTCTGTAGGTTAACGCACACGCTCACACAACTCATGTTACAACGTCTGATTCAGGATTCTAATACACACTGCCACACTGACTCTGACAACAGAGCAGAAAACTATAAATGCCTTTGGAAAATAGCCCTGGGATTTTTGACTGAATTACGAGATTTTTTTTTTTTTTTTTTTTAGAGCTCTGTGATAACTCTGTTCACGAGGAAAGCAAAAAGCTCAGTTTATCTAAAGATCTCTCGCTATGGAACAATTTAATTCCCGTCTTCACGTATTAGTCTTAGTGTTAAGATCAGTCTCAGAAATATTCGCTCCATGATGCTTCCTGCTCAAATATACAAGCAAAGAAACAAAGGATGAACTTGATCCACGGTTAGCACTGGGACTAGGTAATAGATGAGTAAATACCAGTAGGAAACACAGTGGTGTGAGTAACAACTAATTGGGTGCGACAGTTCTGCTCAAATATGAATTCCATGTGTCTGAATTTCTGTTAAAAGGCCATATTACGGCTCAGAGCGGCACTGAGCTCATCTGATAGCGTTATCGTCGGCCGTCCAGTGACAGGTGATCCCGGCTGTCAGGAATACCTGCATCACCACGTCCCCGGGCGAGACGTCCTCCCCGACCTCAGCACTGTAGTCACCGCGGCTGAAGACCGGCGGGTTATCGTTGATGTCGGTGATGTTGATAATCACCATGGCAACGTCACTGAGAGACGCCTTGCCTCTGGACCCTTCCACTGACAGGTAATACTCCCGACTGAGCTCAAAGTCCAAAGAAGCGTTCACAGACAGCACACCTGCGTCACAAAAAACCCCAAAAGCAATTGTTTTAAATCCAGACGTGACTGGTATGTTCTATAGCGTTCAGGATGTGGCCTGGAGGAAAAAAAAAAAAAGAATGCTGTTTGTGTGCGTTTGAAAACAAAAGCCATAAATCAATTCATCAGCCCTGCACAAGGTGAACCAGCTCCTGAATAATTACACTCATTTGTTCCAAAAAAACGTTATCGGAGGAGAAAACCAACCACAAACATACACGGCAATTAAAAGAAGGGCCACCAGTACTTTGGCAGAACTTGTTTAGCTTGTTTTCATGATGGCAATGACAAGCGCCAGGCTTTGACAATGATCCAAATTAAAGAATCATTATATACGTTTGTGTGATAAGCTAACATGCAAATATACAATAATGTCGACATCAAGGTTTATGTGTTGCTCCCTCAGGTTTTCCACTCCAAACCATCTTTCTTCATGTTCCATTAAACAAATCCAGACATAGGAGAGTTAAGGAGAGCTCCAGTTACTGTTTGCAACTCTAATCAGTCCCTAACAAGGACAGGAGGACACTGAAGTGTTAAATGCAGTCTTTTTTTTTTTTTTACTTCAGTAATTTTTTTCTACAGCATTTGTACTTTAATGAAGTAATTTATTTTAGGTCCCTTTATTAAGATCCTTTTTGTGTGTGTGTGTGTGTGTGTGTGTGTCTGTGTGTGTGTGTGTGTGTGTGTGTGTGTCTTAATAAGGCACTTTCAAATCATAACATTTCACAGGAGATGAGGATTGCTATTTCCTCAGAAACAAATTGCGTTTTAGAGTCAAAAATACTAAAAACAAAAACCCCTACAAATTAAAAAACAAAAAGTGTGTAAAACTAGATCATCTAAAATGATTTGTCCTTAAGGATTTTTTTGAGAGTCCACTCCCGCTGATAGGCGCAAAAGGAATTTCTGATAGTTTGTTTGCTTGTTTGTTTGTTGTATTTTTCGGGAGTGCTTCAGGCAAGCGGCATTGAGTTCACACAAAAAAACGTGTTTGTGTGTGTGTGTGTGTGGGGTGTGGGTTGTGTGTGTGTGTGTGTGTGGGGGGGGGGGGGGGGGGGGGGGGGGTTGGTGGTTTTGAGTGGTACCTGGCTCCCTACCAGTCTGTTTGCACACTTCATTAAAATATGACAAGACGGCACAAAACAAACACAACCGACCGCATTCCTACCCCTCATAAACAGCCAGGTTACAACACGCGCTGAGTGGCTCCCTGCACTATTGCCTTTTTATTGATTTTAAAGATCAAGGGCTCTGTTTTGTCACCTAATGGCTTTTCCCAGAGCTCTCGTGCCTTATTATTAACAGCGTGCCTTATCCGTCCTCTGTCTGTGCTCTGTCAGAAAGAAAAAGCGGATTTGCTCCTGTGTCAGAGCACAGGGCTTGTTTCCACACTAGAGTGAACAGCACGACTCAAAGAAGATGACCGGTGGGGAAAAAAAGAGGTCAGTGCTAGGACAGTGATTGTTTGTCAATGTCACAGAGCAGACAAGGAGAAATCTCGCGCGCTTTACAAAAGAAAGGAAAAAAGAAAAGAAAAGAAAAGAAAAGAAAAGAAAAAAAAACCTGTCAAGATCGATGAGTAGTGTCTCATTATAGGTTATAATAAGGCTTGAATGTAAAATTGTGACATCTACTGGATGATATGAACACTGGATTAAGGAGATTCCATGGTGATATATTAATCTACTTGCCTATTAAAATGAATTCGAAGTGAGTATCAGTTCATCGCAGTTAAAGGTACACTTCACCTGAAAAATGGTCTTAATACTGCAAAACAGCTTGGAACAATTTGAACTTAGCACTGTTTCTTGGTCTCTTTTATGTTGTGAGGAGAAGTATCTTTAACATCACACATGGAAAAAAAACCCATCTCAAACTCACTCTGTTCAAGGAGATACAAAACTGAATTTTGTCGCTGTTTTTTATGTTTGGCAGAGGGGTCTGGACTAACTATGTAATGGACTGACAGCATTTTTTTTTTTTTTTTTGGGATGAAATTACTTTTAAATTACCAATTGATTAAAAAAAAAAAGAAAGAAAGAAAAAAAGAAAAGAAGAGAAAATCCTGGTCGACTGGACAGTTATGAATTGTTTGACAAATAATAATAAAAAAAAGAAAAAAAAAAAGATTGAATCAATCCAATATGAGAGTCCCCTCTGCAGGGGATTTCTGAGAACTGGTGATATGAGGACGTGGAAAAGCTCTCAGCTGGGATAAACAGCACCAGGAAACAAAAAGAGCGAACAGAAGCCTCGGTGGTTTACAAGACATGTCAGTACAGGCAACTGAAAACTCAACTGTTACTCAGTCATAAGAGGACGCTTGTTCTGGGCTCTGGGATTAAGAAGCTGGAGAGAAAAAGAGAAAGGATCACTGAGCTCAACTTTTCAGAGTCTTTTCATAATATTTTCATTACTCTTTTTTCATATTTCCTTTTTTTTCCCCCCCTTTTCTTCAGCTATGACACACTTCATAAAGATTACGCTGTCCCTCAAACAGCCTGAATTCTTCAGTAGAAACCTGTACTTTTTCTTTTCTAGTATGTTGAACAGAACAGTCATTCTACTGTTATACTTCAGTTGAATTGTATGCACAGAGCTTGTTTCACAGTTTAGCTTTACCTCAGAGATTTTTAAGGGCAGTATCTATGGCCGTCTTCACTTTTTTATTCCTAATTGTATGTAGCAACCTTTACACATATTTCATTGTTTGAGTTAGATTCACGCTGAAATAATTACACTTTAGTTACAAGTAGTAATTAGTTAGAGACTAATTGGTGGTAAATGTGCCGCGTCCGCTTTAACAAGCAGTCCAGTAACAACGGTTGGTTGTCGTGAAGCAAACTGCTGTACCGTGAATGTCTCTACACAATGTTGGTTTTAATTACATCACATTAAAAGATATCATCGGAATATAAATTTGAAAGAATGAACTATATTCTTGTATTAGCAGCCACAGCAAGACTACTACATATTGGCTAACCTAGAGAAAAGGTACATTTAAGTGCAGCTTCAATTTGTATACCCAACTCTAAAAAAATTGGAAAACGCTACCGGAATGGAAACATTGTATTTTGATCACACGTCTCATATATAAAGCAGCACCTGGCTGTTTGTACTCAGCCCTCATTCAAATTAAATAACAAACCGTGATCATTCCAAACAGCTCTCCAGACAAAAACAAAAACAATGCTAATGAGCGATGATAGATAGGACAAATGCACACGTTTGTCAGCGTGACAGCTCATTTAACTAATAACCATGATCAGCCACATCTCATACAAGTAAACATTGATTTTGGAGCCTTACCTGTGACTGGATTGATGAGGAACTTTCCATCCTCATTGCCAGAGACAATAGAGTAGACCACAGGTTCGTTTCCAGTGCCTTCCCTGGTGGAAGCTGATACGCTGAGCACTTCCGTACCGACGGGCGTGGACTCGGGGATCTGCGCGGCGTATTCAGAGCTGTGAAACACCGGCTGATAGTCACTAAGGTCGACCACATGGACGGTAACCGTGGCTACGGAAGACAAATGGCGGGGTAGGCCGCGATCCGTGGCTTTAACCTTCAGGTCAAAGGTCGACTGGTCCTCGTCGGCCAGAGATCTCTCCAGTCTCAGGATCCCGGAGGTCTCGTCCAAGGAGAAGAAGCCACTGTCCATGCCTTGGAGGGAATATCTCACCTCTGAGTTTATACCTGTAGGAAATTAGGAGGTATAATCATAAGACAATTCAAATTTGATTCAATTCAATTCTATTCTATTAGCCTAGCTATTTACAATAGACACTATCACAAAACCTGCTTTTCAGAATACATGCCTTTAGACCCCCTGTGAGAAGGACTAAGTCTCTATGGCAAGGGGAAAATTCCCCTCAGCTATAATAAGAAGATCTCTTGAGAGGAATAGGTTTCTTCCTGTTAAACTGTCACAGAGGGTGGTATTCCTGGTAGAGCATGAAATCCAGGATTATACTTTGAAGACTTACAAGACGAAAGGATTATTAATGTCACAGTTCTCTTTTTTTTTCTTCTAGAAAGAGTGAACTGGGGCACTTAAGAGTTTTTTTTGGTAAGTAATTACACAGTATACAGTCACATGGGAGGCCAGTTTCAATCCAAGTGATTCCACTGGCTGAGTCAGGTGTCGCCAGAAACACAGCTGGCTATGTTCTGGGAGGGTCAACCAGTCAAAGTTCTCTTCCCATTATTGTGCTTCAGCCACTCTGAGTGTTAACATAGCACCTATACAGCTTCAACTGAGTACTAGGGAAAGTGAAAGGGCTATTAAATTTGTTTTCATTTGTGGGCAATTATGAAGCTGTGATAGGCGAAAGAAAGCAGTGGTTGACTGTCATGTGTGAGTAGGGTTCCATGTTCTAATCTCAACTGCTTAGCTGGAACAAAAAGTTTTGGGTTCTTATTCCTCCTTTCTTTCTCTCTTTCTTTCGTTCTTTCTTTTTTTCCCTCAGAATCTTTTTTTTTTTTTTTTTTATCTCAGAACATACAGGTTTACGAGGGAAGACGACGAAGAATCAAAACAGAGTGAAAAGGCTTAGAGCGAAAATACAGTACGGTACATGTTCCCACACATCCAAAGGAGTGGCTTGGCCCTCCCAAAATGATGTCAACATGATCTGATTTTAATCCCAGGCCAAACACATACACCTCCGCTTCAACGCACTCCTATACTGTGCAAGGGAAGAAAGAATGACTGTCTTTCAGAACGGCCCCTTTGTACACAGATGGTTTCTTGGACCTCAGCACACAGTATCACTGATACCAGAGACAAGCTTCTCGACAAGGACATTAAGACAGGCAGGCATATCACAGTGTCACGACATGTTCTTGACTGAAAATGAGGAATGCAGCCTATTGTTACTGTGTTACCCTGAAGTCAGACAGGAAAACCTTACTTACCAGTGTCTGGGTCTTTTGCGTAGATGACAGCAATGGGTGTCCTAACAGTGGTGTTGTCAAACACGGTGACTTCGTAGTGATTGGTGGTGAACCTGGGAGGGTTGTCATTCATGTCCTGTATCATAAGCACAACATCTGCCTGACAGGATCGCCCTCCTCCGTCAGTCGCCTTGACAACCAAGTCATATTCCGACTCCTTCTCACGGTCCAAAATGCCGAGAGTGAACAACTCCCCTGTTCAGACCACAAAAACGTAGGAATGCAATGTTATAGGTTTTACTTTAATGCCATGTGGGCACAGAGGAATCTGAATTGCTTTACTAGACCCTACGGGAACATTTTAAAACATGTCGTTGATAAAAGAAGTCAGATGGTATATTTAGAGTGATCGAGCAAAAAGATAAAAAAGTTAGTGTTTTCATGGAGATGTAGAAATGAAGGAAATTCACAGTGACAGGTCACCTTCTAAGGAAGGGTACAACAAAGCATCTACATTTCTAAGTACAATCCTTTTTTATTTGTTCACAGAAATCTTGAGCTCCCTCAAACATGTCTTATCAGTAATCTGATAGGACATAGTTCAGATATGAATGTCCCTGATTCATATGGAACCGCTCAGACAAGAGATAATAAAAACAATAAAATATGATTGATGAAACTAGATATTCTAGAGGTGAGGGTATCTCTGAGTGGGTCTCTTGTCTTGTTTGGCCTCAAGCTTACCACCAAGAATGAGTGGGGAAAAGAATGTAGATGCCATCTTAAACGTCTTCAGCAAATAGTCAGTGTCACCTCGTCCATACACTTCCACCACCCACAACCCCTATCCCAAAAGCAAATATGCACTTTGAGTTACCAGTTTTCTGGTTGAGATGGAACTTGTCTGCATTGGGACCGTGAAGGGTGAATGACACTTGTCCATTGGTGCCAATGTCGGGGTCAGAGGCTGACACTTTTAAAATGAACAAGCCCGACGGGGAATTCTCCATAACAGCTTCAGTGTAAATCACCTGGAAAAAAAAGTTAGATTGGAAAAAGAAAAAGGAAAACAAAAACATTTAAACGAGGACAATGAAGTAAAGTCTAAAAAAAAAACTTTTACAAGTTTTTTTTCCTCTTGTTTCCTCTGTTCTATTCTCATATTGGCAGTATTATTATTACTGTTGTTGTTGTTGTTACTATTTCCACTTGTTCAGGAAAATTTACATTGTTTTATTAAACTGTGTGCTATGTTTTATGTGTTATGTGCTTTATTATCTATATGTTAGATAACGACCCCACGGTTCAGCAACAAAGGTTTTTGGTTGTAGGTTTACACCAAATTGATTTTAAAAAAGTATATATGGAAGAGATCTTCAGCCAGATAAGTCAGACTGTGTATTCTTTACAATGAGAGCACTTCTTACTTGTTCACAAAGAGGACTGTTGTCATTGATGTCAAGGACATGGACCTCCACAGTGGCAGAGGCTTGAAATCTTCCATCTGTGGCTATTATCTTGAGGGTGTGTTTGTCTTTTGCTTCTCTGTCAAGAGAACCTTCAACGGTCAACTTCCACTCCTCCCCTGTTTGCACAATGGAAAACTGGTCCAGTGGATCCCCATCTTTAAAAAAAAAAAAAAAAAGGGAAAAGAAAAAAAAGGAAAGAGACCACAACAAGTCTCCAATTTAAAACTTCACCATCATTTTATTCCTTTAACTGTGCATGGCATAAATAGATATGCAAGCATGTTAAGTGCGTCATATTAAATATTATATGTATATATTACATAGACACAGATTTTGCCTATTTTCATCTTGAGGCAAAACTATCTGTTTTCAACAGTCCACGATTAAGTCAAACCGATAAGAAAGGGGTCCAGCTTTAGTTTGGTATAGCATAGGTGCCACCACTGAACACCTGCAACAGGAGTAAATGAGAAATGTGTCATACCCATTATGTATGATGTGACTTGTCTGTTGTCAGTGGACACATCCTTGTCGACGGTGGTCAAAGTGACAATGACCTCGCCGGGCTTGCTGTTCTCCATGATGGATCCTTGGTACAGTTCCTCTGTGAACTGTGGCGGATTGTCATTCTCATCGTTGATGGTCACCTCGACGAGAGCAGACGAGGAAAGCTTGACTTTGCCACCGTGATCGTTTGCCACAACATAGAACCTATAAGACTGATTGGTCTCGCAGTCGGTCTCTTTCAGCGTAGTGATCCAACCAGTGTCAGGGTCGATGGTGAAGAGGTCGCTGACATCATCCCGTTCCGGTTCTAGCCTATACGTTACCTGTCCGTTGGTGTCCGTGTCAGGATCGTTTGCAGTTACTTGGATGACCGTGGTTCCAGCCGGCATGTTTTCTGCCAAAAAGGCCTGGTACGGATCGGCATCGAACACGGGTTGATTATCATTCACATCTTGGACTTGGATGTTCACCGACACCAAAGAAGCTACTTTGGTACCGTTATGATTGCCTTGGGCAATAACGTCAATCTGATACCACTTGGTTTTCTCATGATCTATGCTCTTCTGCACAACTAAGGTGCCACTTTCCCTGTCCACAGCAAACACTTTGTCTTTGTTACTCTCCACTGTATTGCCATCCACCAAGCTATATATCAACGGCATATCCGCATCAGCCTTAACCGTTCCAATCTCGTATCCCAGAGGTATGTCTTCAGAAGCCGAGAATGTGTACAGTGGTTCTGTAAACCTGGGCAGGGGTACTTCTGGCGGGACCACTTTGACCTGCACAGGCACTGTTGAGTTGTGAAACGGAATGTTCCCATCTCGAGCTTGCACCTTGAACCTGAAGATCTTATTCTCCAAACCTTCAAGGCTCTCTTTCACGCTGACTATGCCGGTGAACGGGTTGATTTCGATAACGTCCTCAGTCACTTCTTCTGCCTCATCCACTGTGTAGGTCACATCTGCATTTTTGCCATCATCTGCATCATAAGCCATTATCTGAATAACTGGGGAACCTTTATTTACAGTGGACTGAATGGAAACCTGGTACTCGGAGGCTTTGAACTGAGGGACATTGTCATTCTCATCAGTCAAAATGATCTTTACTGTGCAAAAAGCAACTCTGCCCCCACCGTCCTTGGCCATAACCTTGATGGCAATCACTCTTTGTAACGGGTTTTCCCGGTCCAAAGACTGAGAAGTCACAATTTGCCCTTTGTTGTCAATGGAGAATTTTTCATCCGCGAGCTTGTTAATAATGGTGTAGTCCACGCTACCATACGGCCCATCATCAGGGTCAATAGCAGCCAGTCGGATCACGCGGGTTCCCGGCTCTGCGTTCTCGGCCAGTTCAGCCTCATAAATGTCTTGGTTAAAATAAGGACTGTGCTTGTTACCATTAGTCATGTCAATGTTAACTGGAGCTGTCTTTTGAAACACCCCGTCAGATACGGCCACTGTGAGGTTATAAAACGGATCCACATTCCTCTTGCAAGTGTTGGAGAAAGAGATAAGGCCAGACGACTCATTGATAGCAAAATACCTCCCTTCATTTCCTGTGAGTATTTTATACTGGAGATCATCTGTACTGTCGGGATCGGAAGCCTGAACTTTGACGACTATGTGACCGCATGTGGCCATTTCATCAACTGAGGCTTGATACTGGTCCTTGTTGAAATTCGGGGGGTTGTCGTTGATATCGGTGACATTCACAACAATATGAGCTTCACTGCTGAGAGCTGGCACGCCATTGTCTGTGGCTCTGACTTTCAGTTGGAACTGTTGGATAGTCTCATAGTCCAGGACTTGTGATGTTACTAAAAGTCCGGTGAGAGGGTCGATTTCAAAAAAGTCCGTTTCGTTTTTCCCCGTGCCTAGTATTTGATAGGATACATCTCCATTACTTCCAGAGTCTCCGTCAGTGGCCAGAATCTGGATTACTGATGTGGCTGTTGGCAAGCCTTCTGGTATCTGTACTGTGTAAGTGTGCTTCTGAAAGACAGGAGGATTATCATTAACATCCTCTATCTCTATCTCTACTTTTGCCTCGGAGAAAGATCCCGTCACTGAATCCGTGGCACGGACAGTCAACAGGTGTTTTGTTTGAGTCTCATAGTCTAAAGAGTCGGTGACGCTTAAGATTCCTGTTCTAAAGTCGATGTGGAAGTTCTTGGAAGCGTTCTCCTCTTCGAGATTGTAAATGATGCGATATCCCTCTGGGTTTCTTGCCTGCACATGCAGGATGGTTGTGAAGGGAGCAATGTTTTCAGGTAATTTCAAAGGGTAAAACAAACTCTGAAATATCGGGTGAGACCGGTTTCTAACCTGTACGTAGAGTTCCGCCACATTCGATAAACGAGGCTCTCCCTCATCTGTGGCCAACACTCTAAGAGTGTATTTATTCATCGATTCAAAGTCTAGAGGTCTGTTAAGGGACACGTCGCCTAGATATGGGTCTATCCTAAAGAGGTCAAAGTCTTCCTCAAGCAAATATATTACTGATCCATTTTCGCCAGTGTCCTTGTCCGTCGCCACCACTTGGAAGAGTACATCCCCCGGTTCAGTTTCCTCTGAGATCATTAGCGAATGGGGCAAATTCGAGAAAGAAGGTGCGTTGTCGTTTACGTCATCTATATAGACCTTCACGTTCGTAACGGCTCTACGTGGAGGACTCCTCGTGTCTCGCACCTCCACCGTTACATCATACTCATCCTGCTCCTCTCTGTCAAAAGGCACGCCAGTGGTCTGCAAGACTCCTGAAGTCTCAATGATGGAAAATTTATCATCTGGGTGCAAAACAGTATATATTAATGGCTCATTCAAATAATTACCTGTAGCTCTCATAACAGCCAGAGTTTTCACAATCGGAGTGTTTTCTAAAACTATGGGTGCATGTGGCCTCTCCTCAAATTTCAGACTGCTCTCTGTTACATTGGTGACATTAATTTTCACCAGAGCGGTGTCTTTGTATAAACCGTCGTAGGCCATAATTTTTAGCTGATAATTTGTTTGAAAATGAGACGTGTCGTTCACCAAGATTGTCCCAGTTGAGGAGCGTATATCAAAGGCATTATCTGAATTACCATCGATTATACTATACGATACAGTTGAATCTGGGTCATAGGCTGATACCTGGATGACTTTCATGTCCCTGAAAATAGGGAAATTGATGGAACCCTCATAGACAGACATGTTAAATTTGGGAGGGCTGTCATTGAAATCTAGGACACGAATGGTTACTGTGGCTGGCTTTGCAGCGCTAAGAGGTGGCTCCCCGGAGTCGTGCACTTGGACAGTGAAATGAAACTCAGGAGTGGCTTCAAAGTCAATTGTAGATATCAGAGAGATTGTGCCCATGCTCGGGTCTATTCTGAACACCTTCTGTGCCTCAGGCTCAAGAATTTGAAAGACCAAAAGAGCGTTGGAGTCTTTGTCTGCGTCTGTGGCCCTGATCACAAGGGGCGTGTTGCTGTCCCCCATTACCATGCTGTTTACGTGTGCGGACTCGCTAATCTGTCCGTAATATTTCTCTTTGACAAAAAGAGGGGGGTTGTCGTTTTCGTCAATGACATAAACATACACCACAGCATCCACTGAGGCTCCAGTGGTGGAGGTGGCTCTTACTTGCAGACGATAAGAGAGGCACTCTTCGAAATTGAGTGCCTTTTGGATAGAGATCAGCCCAGAGTTGGAATTTATATGGAAAGTCCCATTCGGGTCTCCGTCTTTGATCCTGTAATGCACAGCAGATGGGCAGCTGGCGGATACAGAAATAACAGGTGAGCTAAGCGGGCTAGCTTCACTTATCTCTGTGAAGTACTCCTCGGAGGAGAATTTGGGCGGTGTCTGATCGGAGAGCTTCACGTGGATGTAGATTGGACACAGGTCACTACGCTGTGGGAAACCCTGGTCGGTCGCTTTTACTGTGAGATGGTACTGCTCCTGAACAAAGTGGTCCAAAGGCTTCACTACGCTTATAGTGCCTGTCTCCTGGTCAATGTCAAAAACTCCATCTGCGTTGCCTGCAAGGCCAAAAACAAAAAAGTTTATCTTTATCTGCTATCATTACAAATTAAATACACATTTTAAACATTTGTATGACGCAATGTAACCATCAAATTATTGATAAATTACATGGTGAATTATGTGGTGTTATCATTAATTTATATAGAGTTATCATTGTTTTGTTTGGTGTTTCGTTCTGCAATATACAAGTAATAAATTCATAACAATCAAACAATTCCCTAACTGATGGCCTTGCTTGCCCATAGCAGTTTGCTGTCAGTCTTGTGCTCTTCCCTCACCATTTCAAATAATCCTGTAGCTGTTGGCTGAAAGCTTATCTCTTACCTGAATGAAATGAATAGACAATCTCAGCATTGCTGCCTTTGTCCTTATCAAGTGCTTTGACTCGGAGCACCTCGGCTCCAGCAGGGGCAAGGTTACTGATAGTGCCCTCATAGCGAGTGCTCATAAAGGTTGGAGTGTGGTCATTGCAGTCCTCCACATGGATAATAGCCCTAACGTAGTTCTTTTTTATTGGGATCTCCTGATCTCTGACCTATAGAGAGAGAAGACGGGATTCATTAACATATGGATCTTGATCACAGCGAATCTAATTTAGTCATGATAACTGATGATATGCTGGTTTTTAATCCAATAAACATTCTTCGTACATTGCCAATGAAAGTGTAAACTTTAATGCACGGTTAAGATGGCTTAAAAATACAAGGCAGCTTACTAACCACTTTTTTAAAGCAAATTCACAAATAACATTTCCTCCTAAAAGGCTGCTCAGTAAGTTGCCCTGAGCTGTTGTGTTTTTTTATTATTATTATTATTGTTATTATTTTCCACAACATAATATTTAAAAAATAGTTTTGTTATTTTAGCCATGAGCTTGTTCCCCTGTATTGATAGCATGAATGAGAATTGACACTTCACCATCACAACAAGCTTGTGCCTTGAAATGGTCTCAAAGTCCAACTGTTCTGTCAGGACGAGTATGCCACTCTTGGGGTCGATGTGAAAGTGATTGATGCTCTCTGGGTGAAGGCTACTGTGGATAGAATAGACCAGTCTGCTGTTGGTGTCTGCATCTTGGGCACTGATTTGCAGGATCTCCTTCCATGGGGCAGTATCCTCTGGAACCCTGACCTCATAGAGACTCTTCAGAAACATGGGACGATGTTCGTTCATGTCCAGCACCCGAATGTAGGCCTGTCAGTTGAAGCACATGCACATACAAAATGTATCTCTGTTTACCTTCAGAAGTCTCAGTTTACCATAGATTTTTTTACTTTGATCTCAGCTTCAACGTTTCAGAAAACGGATAGACAGACAGACAGACAGACAGACACACACACACACGCACATACACACACACAAAAACGCACACGCGCACACACACACACACACACACACACACACGCAAACGTGCATACACACATACACGCACACACACATACACACACACACACACACAAAGGTTGAATTCTTCAGTTCAAACAAACATCTTGCCCTGCTTTGCATACAGCGAAATATTTCCATACTGCTGGAAAAATTCATTGAATGAGGTCAAACATTTGAATGAGCTTAACAGTCTATGATTGATTATCTTCTATTTTAAGAGTACAGATACTGCGACTGGATTATGAGTGTGTTTTGAAACCTGAGGTGAAGCCCTGTGATCTTACCTGTGTTGTGATCACCTGAGATCCATCAGTAACTCTGACCGTAAGATTGTAATTGGACCGTTTGCCTGCATCCAAGGGCCTTGCTATCCCAATACTTCCTGTGTTCTTCTCAATGTAAAAATCTTTGTCTTCATCGCCACCTGTGAGAAAAACACCAGCAACTGGTCACAGTCTACAATAACAACAACGTCTTTCGCTGGTGCTTCTGTCGGAGCCTGTCGGATGAGTTCTGTTTGGACCCCCATGTATTAGGAGAAGGTTGAGTGAACGGTATGCAATGCAGCGACAGTCAGAGAGCAAGTTGTAATGAAAAGAACTGAAAAACAGCCTGGGCAGACAGCAAACAAATACGCCTATGTTTTGTCCAAAACGAACTAAGGGTGATACTCAAAGAAGAGGTAAAAACCGCAAAAACAAAAGACTGAGACTGTCCTGCTGAAAGTATGATACAGCCCAATCTGTCATCCTCTTTAGTGAGTATGGAGCCATCCTGACATCCTTACAACAAAAGCAAAAAAAAAAGTTTGAGTTGAAGCCCTGAGAGCCTTCCGGGTTTGTGTGTTTATGACAAAAAAAAAAAAAAAGAAAAGAAAAAACAAGGTCAGCTGAAAGGGCTCCTTCTGAGTAGAAGTACACCATAGAACAACACAATTGTTTAAGGGGAAACATTTGGCAGGAGCACACTCGGAACAGACGTCTCAGTCAGTGGGGGTAAACTCATGCTTGCTTTGGCAGATGGTGTTTATTAAGAAATCCACCTTTTGAAGTCACCAGTTTCACTTGTAACAGGCTGTGTTTTCTATGTTGGACTTTCAATTTTGCCGCCCCCCCCTCCCTCCCAATGTGTTAATATACCCTCATTTATGGGAGTTAATACTCCCCAAGTATGTGGTTTTGTAGATTGTTAGATTGTTTTGTTGTTGTTGTTGTTGTTTTTTAATTAACCACAAAACAAACATGCTATGGCCACTGCTGAAATTACTAATATTGATCGAGGCTTTGAGAGACTTTAAGAGGCAAAGGTTCATTAGAAAGTCTCTTTTCTGCACTTGCTTATAATCCATTTAAAACAGATTTATCAAGCGGGAAAGATAACACACACTTTGCACACTTTGCAACAGTCCCAAACTGATCAGGGAACAAAGACAGTGAGATCTGATTTGAAGAGCGCTTAAATTAGTTGACAGCATCCAATGACCCACAAAAGAGAATATCCATGGAAATTTCAGTGAAACTAAGATATCAGCCTTTTGACAGCACACAACATGAAATGAAAGGATTTTACTCGAAATCCTGTAACACAAACTCAGTCTCAACCAGCCGTACCTTCGGTAGCGTTTCTACGCTAACGAAAATACCACTCCAAATTATTGCCAAGTCATAGTTAAGGAGCACACACCCCTGTAGCCACTCAGATCTGTAACCTTGGGATGACCTGTTGTTATGCCCCTTTGTACAGCTAAGGATCATGAGGCTAAATCCTGATGTTTTGGTGTTTGTGCAACCCAAGGGCGGAACGAACACCCAACATCAGTCATGGTTGTCCAGTTACTAACTGCATTTTGGCACACCTTAAAAACTCATCTTTTTTTTTTTTCAAATACACCTCAATTTAGACCTATACGTATCACGTCTTCTGTTCTACAGTGAGCTCGCCATGCACTACTCCTCCTGTGCATCTGTATTTGCTATACTTAAATGTTTATTTGCTTTATGATTTTGTATATCTTGCATGTTGTTCAAACACATAGCCTTTGCATTAGCTGCAGTTAGCTGCGAATTTAGCATTGTCACGGAACTGGTGTCTCATGTCCGGAACATTCTGGCTACGCGATACTGTATGCAAACTATTTCATTCTCGATAAAAGTCTCCGCTACGCACCACACTAAATAAATGTTATTATATAAGATAATGAAACGAGAAAAATTCCAAGACGCCATGAATGCACACGTTTGAAATAGATGTATTCTCATTTGCATATATGTGCAGCACAATAACCGCTTAATTGGAAGAACTGTTCCCTTTGTTAGGACTAAAAGCCCTGAGTCTGAAAATACAACTTATAAACAATACATGCTATCATTCCATATGTGTATAAACAGCATAACACGCAACAACAAACCACATACACACAATGTCCACACCCCAAGCTTTCATGATGCAGTAAATGGGTGATCTTTGACAATGGCTATTCATTTTCTCATCCTTCTTCTGAAATATCCTCAACGAATCATTGTCACCAGCCCCCATTTTTCAAAAAAAAAAAAAAAAAAGGGGGGGGGGGTGAAGGTCAGGTTCAGTACTTAACCAGAGGGGGGGGGCCTATCTCTTAAACTGTACTGTGTGCGTGAAGCTGAGGGAGACTGATGGCTGATCAGTAAAGACAGGCCTGCCCCCTCCCCCCCTCCCCCTGGCTGCAGCGGTCAGGAGGCTGAGGAAATGAGTCTATAGTATATTTCCCCCCTGGAAAAGATCCATATCTGTCTGAGGAAACCTACAGCGAACAGACCAGCTGTGGAATGAAAGGAGCATGGTGTTGGCTTCGGTGAACACTGTGCTGGGCTTTAACCATCTTTTCTATAAGCATCCACTCTAAAAAGGTGATAAGCACATCTGTACTCAGGTCTTTAATCAACGACTTGGGAAATGATACATATGTGATATGTAAATAAAATCTTGTTTTTTGGGATTTTAGCTTTTTGTTTGTTTGTTTTTTTTCCAAAAATTGAATTGTCTCATTTTCGTTCCACACGAAATTGTAATGTCTTTGTTTGTTTTGCTTCAAACATAATGAATGCAGAGGAAGCAATTAACGCTTTCCTATTAAATGTTTTCAGAAAGGAAAACAGAAAAGAAAAGAAAACAAAACAAAAAAAACAACTGACAACAGACAAACTGTAACAATGTGTCAACACATAACAAACGTTATTATGCAAACCTGACAGCATACGACCATGAATGCCAAAAAAAAAAACCCTAAAAAACTAAACAAAAAAATCCCCTCTGAACTGACAGTGAGGTAGATTTCTGACAGGTTTCCTGGGCACCCTACAGCCCCAGGGTTGGGGGGAGTGGGGGGGTAGGGGGGTTGTGGTAAGCAGAGGTTTTAGAACATCGCTCACCTATGATGTCAAACCACAGAGGACCCTGGGTGATCTCTGTACTGATAATCCCGACCAATTGAGTGACAGGATCCGTTTCCATGACAGCGAAGGTGAAATGGGCCTCATCAAAGGCCAGCGTGTCAGAACTGGGCGGGGGCTTGGGCAGCCACTCAATGTGAAGCCGAGCTTTGGACGTCCTGGCAGGATTACCGTCATCTGTTGCTTCAACCTGTGGGATAACGAGGGATTATGAAAAACAAAAACAAAAACGATGATTCTCCAATGAGACATGAGGCGAATTTTTTAATTTGTGGTCCATAATAATAAGAGAGAGGCTTATGAAAACGTGTTCAAGTTTTCGGGAAGTCGGTGTGAAACCCCCACGTGCGTTACCGTTAGGATACTGTAGTTTCCCGCTCCAAAGTCTCCTCTCGAGGTCACCACTCCGGTGGTTGGATCAATGTCAAACCTTCCCTCCAAACTGTCTTCCAGGCTGTATGTTATCATGCCATTTGGACCTTCGTCATCGTCACGGGCGACCATCCTGTAAACGTCCTGAGGTTGGTCTGTGTCGTGCTGTTCGGCCAGCTTGACCTGGAAGAGTTTATGGCTGAACTGAGGGCTGTTATCATTCTTGTCCAGGACCTGGATGACCACGGTGGCAGTGGAGCGTAGGGCAGGAGCACCGTTATCAGACACTATCACCTGAGGCATGAGAGAGAGAGAAAGAGAGAGAGAGCCACAATGTATCATATCTAATGTATTTTAACCATGTAGAGTGAAAAAGTGGATACTGGTTTAGTGTAATAGATACATGTTCTCTCAAGACTTGTTGCATAAGTAAATCTGAAAAAATGCCATATATATATTACCTTATTTTCGGTATTATACACTTATTTCCTTATACACACACACACACTATATATGTGTGTGTGTGTGTGTGTGTGTGTAAGACTATATGTGTATATACACATAGGATGTATATACTGTGTCTGTATGTGTGTGTGTGTGTCGTGTTCAGTTTTTTTCTGTCAAGTTTAAAAAAAATCTGCCAGATCTGCTGCTTGACTGTGCTCACCAAAAAAAAAAAACCCTAGTGTGGACAAAAGGCAGAGACCTGCGGCTTTATGACCTAATTAATGAGATGTAGAGCAAGTTAACTCACTTCAATAATGTGCTCCGCTTTTTGTTCCCGGTCCAGGGGAGAGAGGGTTCGGATCACACCTAAGTAAACAGAGGGGGGTGGGGTGTGGACATGTTGATCAATGGTATGGTTTTCAAATAAATGGTACACCTGTTAGAATGCCCCAGGGTTGTCTTTTTCACTCTCCCTTACCACCAGTTTGCTTTTTTAACCGTGTTTATTTAGTCAGTTTACACTGGTGTAACCCTTTGGGAAACCTTTGGGCTGTGGTGGATACAGCTTCTCCTCACCAACCCTGCCACGCTCTCTTTACCAAACCAAGTGGCCTGCGCTCTCTCTAAATCCCCTAATTAATCCACTAATTGTCGTGAAAGAGCCTGAAAATGAAGCAGATTTTGAGAGCCACCACACTGCAGACAACCAGCAAAATGCTGTGTATTAAATCCACATAACCGGTTTAGCAGTAATTGGTCCTTCTTTTTTTTTCTTTCTTTTTTTTTTTTTTTCAACCGTGCATGACGAAGAGTTTTTTTTTTTGTTTGTTTTTTTTAAAAGGAGCTGCAGACAACAAGGTTAACACAAGTAGTCTGGACAAGCTGCACTGGTTTACCACATCTGCAATAAACAGGATAGGGTGTCATTGCAGTTGCTGGGTCACGCAGGAAAACAGATACCCTCAGGGTCTTTCAGTGTTTACAGCACTCAAAGCGAACCCTGCTGGGTTTTAACGATCACCACTATTTAGGCAGGTGATTTTTCTTTCTCTCACTAAAGACATTGTAGAAAGTGTGTTTCTATCGTTAGCATGCACCTGGGCCAAGGACCCCGAGAGTGAACCCAGTCTCACACGGCGCACGAAACACACAACAGACATTTCAAACCGTGCCCAGGCCATGACATCACAAAAGTCCCTCAGTATTCACTCAAGAGTGCGTGATGTTTCATTAAATCCCCAATACACACTAAGCTAATTCTTCTTTTAATGTATTTTTTTTTTAACAAAGTTAAAATCAGCGCATTGTTCTCGGACAATAAATCAGGTCCTTTCTTGAATCTCTAAGCCGTTAAAGTTGTTAGCTTAGTCACACAGCTCTCTATCTCTGAGTCAGCTCACTCTTGGTCTGACACAGCGAGAAAGAACTACAGGGAAGAGATCAAAACGAATAGGTAATAAAAGAAAAAAAAAACTATTTTTGCCGCTGTTAGTCTTTTTTTTTTTTTTTTTGAGTTTGGCTTTGCATACTTCTCTCTAATTTGTTGGATTTTTTTTTTCTTTCTTTCTTTCATTTAATATTCTCCTTGATCCTCATGCATTGGACGTCCATATGATGTACAGTTTTCTAAACTATTCTAAACTATCTGGCCAACGTTATACAAAGTAGGGAGTGTGTGTGTGTGTGTGTGTGTGTTTTTTGAACATTTGTATGTAAGTATATTAACGTTCAAAAAAACTTTTTCGGATGTAAACTCCACATTAAGCCCTTTTTTTTTTTTTTACTCTTTAATCATCAAGATATAAGACTTCCACAGAAAGAACATTGTTAGATTTCGAGGGTGTTTTTGTTGGAATTAACCATCTCACAGAGCTTTTACATAATGTACTCTAACAAGACTGCTTTTCTTTATATGTCTTAAGTGTGGGGTGGAGTTCAAGAATCAACAATGAGAAGACAAGCCGAGAACGGACAAGCACAAGCTTGTGACTCGTGTTAATACCACGCTAATTTTCAATGCTACGTTTCAAAAGATCAAGTTAAGATCAATTTTGTACAAAGGCCACAGATGACATATGGTTTGGAAAGGGGGGGGGGGGTGTTTGCATGTGTTTCAAGGGTCTCATTAGAAAATTCACCGCGCCCATATCTATAATTTGAAAGGACTAGAAATATTTCACAGCGTCTCACTGAAAATTTGGCTGTGCAACTTATCCTTATGGTTACACACCTGAATCACTCCCAGGCTGTGTTCAAACATGTTGATCAAACTTTAAATACTGGTTGCATTATTCCAGTTCAGCAGACCAAAAGATGTAATAGCTTGTACAGTTTTATGGCTGCATAAATATCCTTAAAACATGTGTAACAACAAAAAGCCTATTACGTGCACACATACCCCATTTTATTAATACTATTTTTTTTTTCACCAGAGTGTAGCGCATTACTGTCAGTTTAAAAACGAATGTCCCACGGAGTGTTTTCAAAAGACGCACTGGGTAGAGGATTATTTGTACCTGTCCTGGAGTTGATGTCGAAATAGGTGCGCTGAGATTCTTGAATCTGGAAGGTTAATTTCCCTTCAGAGGCCTTGTCCACGTCTGTGGCAGCCACATGCAAAACAGATTTGTCCTTGGGCGCATTTTCTTGGACAGAGGCAAAGTAGACAGGCTGGGACAATTCTGGAGGATTGTCATTGACATCAAGCACTTCAATATACACATCTGTCCAGGACTCCAGGGGCACAGTGCCCAAATCCGTAACATAAACAGTCAGCCAGTAGTGAGGTACAGCCTCACGATCCAAAACGTCTGCGGTTCGAATTACACCTGAAACAAAAATAACAGTGATTTGTTCGTTAATACAACAAACAGGTACACTGAAAACATTAAAGTGCTGAATTCACATTTAGGTATGGCTAAATTAAGGGACTTATTGGTTGAAATGTGTCATAGTTTAAAAGTATTAAAAATTTTACGTTAAGGGGTAGCATTCTCCCAAGTGATGAGGTTTCACTAGGATTAAATTTAATTTTCAGAAGATATAACTTTTATCTTTGCACATCTTGGGATGGTGCTGTGGTCCTACACAGTCAGGGGTTAGACGTGTGGTGTACCATTATTAGGGTAAGAAACAAAAATGTACCCAAGTAATATGAATCGGTGGTGTTCCACACAGAGGGTTACTGGATTTCAGCCATGTCTGAAACCCGACACTGTGACTTTGAAAGCTGTGTTTTATTGATTTGTCTGACATGAACATGGTCTGTTTAAGTCATGAAATATATATATATATGTGTGTATATATATATATATATATATATACACATGCATGTAAAAGGCTTGTATGACAGAAGAGAAACAAACCCAGAAGGCATTTTACTGGCTTTTTTTCATCACATTAGAAAGCTCTTTAAAATCTGCTGTGAAATGTGGGTGTTTAATGAAACTATGAACTCCCAGATGCGCATTCTACAGAAGTTGCAGAGTAACTTCAGCTGTGCACAGAACTTAGCATTAATCAGTATGGAATTTCTCGTTTACCTGTTTCCTCGTCGATGGTGAAGATTCCGAGTCCCGTGCCGTCGTGAATACGGTATCGGACCACTCCGTCTCTCCCTGCGTCCTTGTCAACCGCTGTGAGAGTCAAGACTGAAGTGCCTACTTCAGCATCCTCCATCACATGAGCACTGTGCACAAACGAGGTAAAGACTGGACGGTTCAGATTTTCATTCACGTCCAGAACCTCCACTTCTACAAAGCAAGAGGACGACAAGGATCTGGGCTGACCGTGGTCCACAGCACGAACGGTAAGGTTATAAAACTGTTTCCTCTCAAAGTCTAGTTCTTTCCCCAGCGTCAATAAGCCTGTGGACGAATCCAAGAGAAAGACACCATTCTCGCTGTTCTTCAGGTTGTAGCTTACCAGTCCTCCACTGCCAAGGTCCAAGTCATAGCTTTCAACCCACAGCAAAACTGTTCCTGAAGGAATATCTTCAGGGACTTTTATCTTGTAGACCTTGGGTACAAACTTGGGAGGATTATCATTAATGTCCTCCAAGGCAACCACCAGTTCTGTCATTGACAAGAGCTGTGGGTCTTCTTTTGCTTGATCTCTGGCTTCAATCTTTAAGTTGTATCTGGGTTGGGTCTCCCTGTCCAAACGGCCAGTCACTTTCACCTCTCCAGTGATTTCGTCGATCCTAAACAAATCGGTGAACGTCAAAAGGGAATATTTGACGGCCCCATTGTCATCTTTGTCAAAGTCCATCGCGTGCACTTGAAAGATGCTCGTTTCAGCTTCTGCGCTCTCAGGAATGGTCAGCACGTACCTTGGCTGCTCAAATAATGGTGCATTGTCATTTACATCCAAAACATTAATAGCTATGAATTTCCATGCAGAATACTGGGGAGTGCCTAAATCACTGACCGTTATATTCAAAATGTAAAACTCCTTAACCTCCCTGTCTAATGTACAAACAATCTTGAGTTCCCCTGTGTTGATGTCAATAGTGAAACATCCATCTTCATTCCCACTTGAGATAGCATAGATTAGCTTCCCATTGAACCCAGAGTCAATATCAGTGGCTTTAAAGTGCATTATAGTTGAATTTAGAGGAAAGTCTTCCTTGACATCGATGGAACTTGGAATGCCAAGCGAAAACTTAGGGGAGTGGCGATTTATGATATGAATATCAGAGATCAGGTCCTCTTCTTGGATGCTCAGTACTGGCTTCATAGATTCAATTAGTTTTTCTGTCAATTGTTTTAAAACTCCTATTTCTTTGCAATGAGTAGTGGCTGTTTTGTCCTTGTCTGTGACATGAATGGTAACAGTGGTAGGGTCAGAGCTATATTTTCCATCTGTTGCTGTTATTTTCAGCACATAGGAAGGACTTCCTGTCTCAGCAAAGTCTACAGGGATGGGTCTGGCCAGCGTGATGTTGCCAGAGACGGGGTCAATCTCAAACAGCCCGTGATCGTTCCCCGACACAATGCTGTATCGGATCTGCTCCAGCTCATCCAGATCGATGGCCGTCATCTCCACAATGGTTTCGCCTGCAGCGAAGTCTCGCGGTATGGACGCATTGCACGCTGCCGTCTCAAATAAAGGCACGTTGTCATTTATGTTAGACATGGTGACGGTGACGGCACACTCGCTCACGTGGCTGAAGGGGCTGCCACTATCAGAGGCCCAAATTCTGAGGTGATAATGCCTTTTCATGAGCTCATAGTCAAACTCCTCTGAGGTGGAAATAACCCCAGTGAATGGATCTATGGCGAAAGGCACTGGAGCAGTATTGGCAATCGCATAAGTCACAAAACCATTGTTTCCCATGTCCAAGTCTATGGCACTGACTGCTAAGATGCTCGTTCCTATAGGCACGTTTTCTGGTAGCGTGGCCTGGTAAGAAGCTGAAGTGAATTTAGGGATGCTGTCGTTTTCATCGACGACGTCAACTATGACGTGTGTCACGGCTTCCCCGTGATTTGCAACCACATCAAACTCGTAATGAGATCTCTTTTCAAAATCGAGGTACTCTGAGGTCACGATTACGCCTGTCTTGCCATTAATTTTGAATTTATCACTGTCAGAGTTAGCACTGATTTGGTAAGTGACATTTGAGAGAGTTGGATGCACTGATACTCGGACTACGTAACTTTTAAGAGGGGAAAATTCACTAAGGGCAACGTGATATATTTCTTTCAAGAATGTCAGTGGTGCAGTTTGGGGTGAGGGAATATGGATATTCTTTATTGGGGTTAGCAAGGGGATATTGCCTCTCTCTTTCGCTTGAAGCGAGATATTTAATCCAAATGGGTTTTGTGACCAGTTAATCCTTTTTGTGGAGACCACTTGAAAGTCACTACCCTGCAAACTGGATGGTATAATCTCAAAACACTTCAGCTGATCCTCTTCAACAATACTCAAAGTGGCAAGGTTTCGCTTTGCCTGAGGCTCCACAATGACATTCACGGTAATTCCCTCATCGTCTGTTTGAGGTGCCATGAATCTGATGTGGTTGGCAAGAGAAATGTTTTCAGTTATTTTCTGAACCGTAATGGCGACTCTCGCAACATTGCCAAATTTCTGCACTCCAGATATTTTCTTTGTCCTGTCCTCTGCCAAAACCGTGAGGTCATACCTGTCTCTCTGACCGGCATTGAGCTTTTTGACAAGGGTGACAATCCCAGTAAAAGGGTCTACAGCAAATGGGTGAGATGTGGTTGTGAAAGAATAATAAAACTCAGCGTTGCTGCCAATGTCTGCGTCCGTCGCGCTAACTTTCACAACGCTTGATTTCAGCGGCGTATCTTCCTTGATTACCACATTGTAAGAGGCAGGATAGAAAAGCGGTTTCAGGTCGTTCGTATCCAGCACCTGAATCGATACTTTTGTTCTCGCTTGATATTCATAAGTGCTCTCCTTGGCCTCGACGGTGAGAGTGTAGGCGTCCCGCACCTCTCTGTTAAGCAGAGCGGAATTGCTGCTTCGTGTTTTTATGCGCAGAAAACAGAAGTCTCCCAAAGAGACCTCTTCTGCTTTAAAAAGTTCGTCGTCATCTCCGGCGACAATTTTGTACTTGATCTCCCAGAAAGGATCTGTTACTACGATACCCATTCGAATGGGGCTTTCCACGTAGGTCCTGGGCGGAGAGTTCTCATTGATGCTAGCATTATATAAATGATGGGTGAACCTGAGCAGAGAGCTGTCCTTTACCAGGCTCGTCTGACTTCTCGATAACTGTATTAAGACTGCCGTGACAGTGAGCAGTGTGGCCCAGTCTTTGAAGGCCATCGTCACGCCGTCTCCACATGGACCCTTAGACCTAGTTAGAGGAGGGAGGAAAAACACACGTTTCTTTCATTGTTTTTGCTTGTTTTGGGTTTTTTTTTAAAAATACAAACCATGACCTGTTATTAAAACATAATATATTAATACTACTTCTGAAGATTTTTTGACAAGGCTACTCACTCACAATAGCCCCACTGTTCAAAGTGTGGTTCGTTGTGACCACACACCCACGTACGTACACACACACACACACACACACACCTCTGTACTTGTCTGTCTCATCAAGTGAAAGCCCACAGTAAGGTATTTTGTCTCCTGTTCCAACATGCCTTGACAAAAGCAGCATTACATTGTTTGAGCTTGAAAAGAGCCTCAAAGCTATTTTAGACAGGTGCCACATTTTCACACAACAACAATTTACAGGTTTTACCTGGGATCACTCATGGTTGTAATACTATTTCAAAGCCACTGAAGTTCTGTTTCATCAAAAGAGGTCTCTTTGTCGCTAAGGGGCATAACAAACAAATTTTTCCTCTGGAAAATTAATTAATGCTTATCTTTAATATTCACTTCTGCTTTTTATTTGGTTATTTTATTTTTTTTAATATTAATTTTATAGACATGCTGTTTTAAAAAAAAAAAAAAGTGTGTATTGTCAGGACATGAAAAACAAGTACTATGTCGTGTTTTGTCAGGTCTTCTCCTTTGAGACAAAAGCCATAAAAAGATCACTTAAGAGTGTGTATAGAAATTTACCACAGGAAAATGCTTTAGTCTGCCTCCATTAAACACAATCTAAACAGCCCTTAGCCCTCTGTGTGGATCGATTATCTGAACAAAATCTCTTTTTCTAGCCATTATGTTCTACTTCAACTCATTTTCAATGCGCCTTCTCCTCTTTACAAACCTCCTTTGCAGGCAGGCGGATTAATTATTTAACGAGGGGGTAATCCATCAACAGTAATCTACATGTGATAATCTATATGTGATAAGAAACATAGAATTAAACCATAAACTGTAGGGGTTTTTTTTCTTAATTCACCTGACTGCTGTAATTCATATCAAAAGATTTACATATACAAGCCAGTGCCAGGTTTGAGCTATAATGCATTAAAAATACTGAAAGGAAAGATTCACCACATCACTAACCTTTTCACACTTTTTGCACTCCAACCCTCAAACACCTTTGAAACAGGCCACTGGGCTCTGTAGCCAAGTGTTAATATTCTGACAGCTAGCATCCGCTGCTCAACACAGTGGAAGTGTGTGTGTGTGTGTGTGGGGGGGGGGGGTGCTATTTCTTTATTTGACTGTTTGCATTCTTTGTTTAGTGGTTTGTATTGTTCAGGGTATGTTCTGTGGACTGTGAGGTCAGATATGAAGGGGGGAAAAAAGAGAAAAACATTTTCTGAACAACATCCAACTCATATTCTGTATATTTTTTTTCTACTGAAAGCCACTCTAAGTCAATAATCTAGGCCAAGCTCCATCACAATGGCTTGTTTGTTCTTGATTTCTCCGGTTTCTTTTTGTCCTCAACCAATGACATAAATCAACATTATTAATTAAATATGCACCTAAGAAAAAGGACGTAGTTTGGAATGAATGCCTTCACTGTTGGGAAGCATCCTACTTAGTATTTGTAGCTAACATTTTACCTTGAAATCAAGGTAAAAAAGAAATCAACCATTCTGAGTGCATTGCTTGCTCAGTAATGTGGATATGTCAACAAAGGAATTCTAGTTTGGACATGTGCAACTATTTAACTATCAATGATGGCTGATAATTCAGCTACACAGAAACCACTTAGCTGGTTATTTAGCCAGGTACTGTTAGCATTCAGCAACTTGCTAATTGCTTGCTCTTACAAGCAGAGAGAGAGAGAGAGAGAGAGAGAAAACAACTATATGTTGGGTCATATAGTGTTAGTGTGTGTGTTCATCAAGTACTTTCTCATATAGGATGAACACCCCCACCCGCCACACACACTCCCCCTTTAATTTAATACAGTTGCCTAAATGTTGTTTATATGCTGTGTGTATGTTTATACTTCTGTTTGAAATTCTTTACCCCCCCCCCCCACATCTGGCCCTGAAACTTCTTCTAATCTTCTAATCTGAGTTCAAAGCCCCATTAGAACGACCTACATTAATTTGGTTTCGGCAGAAATGAGGGTAATTTAAAGGCCAATCCATATGGAACTCAGACAGCTAGTTACGGTTGTGAAATTCCCATCAGGCAGTGACTTGTGTGTTAGCAATAGGATGTGTTATGTGTTCATGCCCTGAGGTCAACATGATCTGCTACCTGTAGCCACTTGCTCAGCCAGGCGGCAAGGACTCTAAGATCATGTTTCAATATTATCTCTCACACCACAAGCATTTGACGAAATTGGCACTTACAGAAAAAAAAAAATCTGATCTGCAATCTTGTAATCTGTGTGAAACTATGAAAATATGAAAAGAAAACATCGTAATGATCAGCACTGAAGGAGAGAGAACTTCTTTAACGTTTAACAGAATATTCAGAAGGTACAATTCCATCTCACTCCTCCAAGCCATTTCAATTTCTCAACTTTAATTTTTCCCACCGAAACCACTGTTTTGTTCAAATATTAATTTCACCATCTCAGTCTTTCTGAGGATCAGGTGAACAAGTAAAAAAAAACTCTTTCTAAATCCGTTTGCTGGCATCGGGAGGACACCCACACAGCTGATGGTTTCGTCTTAATTCTTTAGGGGGCAGAATGCTCAAGGTGCAGAGATAAGGAAGGAAAAGCAAAAAGATTTGTGGCTCTGAACTGTGAGTCAACTTGTTCTCCTAAACGTGAGTCATTCAGAAAATACAAGTCTGCACACTCAAGATGTTTGCTAAGACAGACTGTGTTCGGAAGAATGACACTGCCCTTCTGTATGTTCTGGAAGTGTTAACAGTTACAGTTTCCGGGTGAGACAGATGAGATTCCCACTGTGCAGTCGTGTCTAATGATCAATGTATTTAATTAAGTGCACACACAACCATCTCTCTACCACAATAGAATGTTAATTTTTTTTTTTTCACGCACGCCAGTCTTTCTTAATCTTTAGACAAATAAGTAAAATACTTCTAAATTACTGCTGATAGTAAATTATCTGTTTTTTAGTCATCTCGTTGCTCTCTGAACTGACCTTTGACTTTTAATGAACATGTAAAACTGCAGCAGGCTTATTAATTCCCACACCCAGTGCTGGAGGCAGAGGCAATTACCCAAATTACTGGGAGGGGTCTCAAGAATGGACTCCTAGGAGAAATGGCTTAATTCCAATTTAGTGGGCTCAACGCACTTTTATAGAGGGTCGCCTTCCTGTGGCCCCTAAAAATCTTAATGCGCCTCTCTGCGAAGCCAGAGTTCACTCCCTCCTCACATCGGCGCCTTTCTGATGACTACACAAAAATGTAAGGAACAAAACACGTGGTGCGTTAAAGAACTGAGTTTTGAAACGGAGAGAAACGGTGAGGAGTGGAGAGAATGACTGGAGGGTTATCTGAGGGCACGTCAAATGAAATTCTTTTTTTTTTTTTCTGTTAGTTTGCAAGCACGTCTTTTTAAGACTAATTTCCCTTATGCCAAAATTTATCCCACAATCTGAAACAACCTGTCTGCAAAAGTTAGCAACAGAAATTAAAGCAAAAAAAAAAAACCCTGATTGAGACCACTGACATAACTGACACGGCTGTGAGCCTGTTGCTCATGTCTACCACGGCATGTAGACTAACCAAAGTGAAAGAGCTTTGCAGACACTTAGCCACCAAGAAATGCTCAGAACTTTAGACTTACCTGGGTTCCCGTTGGATAAATCTTCCCTGAACTTTTTTCCTCTCGCGTCTTCAAACTTTCTGCGCTTAAACATTCCAACACGACACCGGTGTCGCTTCCTCTCCTTCCATTATGTGTTTTACATGGAGTACTGTAACTCAGCAAACTCAGCGTCAGCTCCGGGTAACTTGGCTTTAGCTGTTGAGTCGTCAGTTGAAATACTGGTAAGATACCTTTTTCCCTCAGGACGCTCTTCCACACCCTCCCTATCCCACTGACACCGGCCCTCCCTTTCTCCCTCCCTCCCCCAACAAGTAAGGCACAGGAGCACAGATTGTGGGCTGTTTGGGCTGTTTTTCTTTTGTTTTTTTTCTTCTCTCTCTCACTAATTCTCTCTCTCTCTCTCTCTCTCTCTCTCTCCCTTTCTCACACACACACTAATTCTCTCTCTCTCTCTAATTCTTTCTCTCTATCTTTTTCTCACTCAGTCTCTCTCTCTCTCTCTCTCTCTCTCTCTCTCTCTCTCTCTCTCTCTAGTTCTCTCTTTCTCTCTATCTCTCTCTCTCTCTCTCTCTCTCTCTCTCTCACACACACACACACACACACACACTTTCTCTCTCTCCTTTTTTGTTTGCATATGGGCTTGGAGCAGGTCCAGGGAGGTTTTCATAAGTCTGTAAAATATGGGTGCTCTTGTCCTCTTGTGACATCTTTCGTCAGTGAACACTATAACGTATTGCTCTTTTCAAGTAAACCTTTATTGTTTAGTACTCCCTAATGTTACTCCTATTATTGAAGAACAGAAACATTCTCAGCATTAAGGTTTGTCGATGCTGTGTCAACAGAATTTATTGAGCTTTTGATGTTTTGTATGTGGTGAAGCAAAATACCACCACTCTGAAGTCAAAGAAAGTGAGTAAGTAACTGGAAACACAGATGTTCAGTGCACTTAAAGCAAAAAAAAAAAAAAATAAAATAAAATGAAATAAAAGAAATGTAATTACATGCTATGTGTTCTCATGCTACTGATAAAAACCCCGAAGCCTGCTGTCTTTGTTTTATTGTTGTGTAAACAGAGATGTGTTCTCCCGTTGGATTAACAGGGGTGTGTTGACTGAAGAGCCTCAGACAGAACGGAGAAGACAGCACAGACTCAACGCTCTCCATCAACAGAGCTGTATCGCTGCAGGCAAAAAAAAAAAAAAAAAACCACTTCTCATCACTGATCCGGGATCAGCTGCAGCTCCTTAAATCCCAATCCAGATCATCTAAAGCCGAGAAGCTTAAGTGGCCTGAGAGCAGCACCGAACGGCCAGTTTGGTGTTTCATTACGACTCCCGGCCAAAAGGAGATGATGTAAGCAGGGCCCATGCGCTGTGCCAGGACCCACCAAGATGAGCACATGGACCCAGCGAGCAGGAGAGTGGGCATGGCCCACAAATAAGACTCAACAGAAGGTGGGCACAGTGCCACAGGCAGCAGGTGGACCATGCAGAAGCACACGCCGAAGATGAAGTGAAAAATGTACAACCCTCAGGGCAGGAGAGAAGGATTTAGCAAGAGAACCAGCTGGATCATAGCTTTTTTGTTTTTTGTTTTTTTTTTTTTTGCTTTTTTTTTTAATGTTTATTTATTTAATTCTGTTACACTGCTAAGCGAAAGTGGTGAAGGGGTCCGTAGAGCTAAAATTCTCTCTTGAACAGTACCAAATTGTGGATGCTAAGGCTAACTTATATCTAACTTATAATCTGGAAAAAAAGAAATATAGGTTTCAGATGTCAACTAAATGACAAGCTAATTGCAAGCTATTTGCTCTGTAACATATGTCTCAAAACTGTCATTAAGCTAATTGGTCATTCATTTAAACATGTCTCTTAGTGACATAGGTATGGCTCCAGCTCTCAGATGGAGTGGACCATATTTCTTATCCTTTAATGATTTATTTGACTAACGGAGCCACATTCCTCTCCAAAACAGCAGTATGACCTATGTCTAAGTTTGGAGCTGTTCAAAAAACCAACCTTCATGCCTCCCACCCATTCTCTGAATAAGGCACAAAAGCTTGTTCTGAGGACAATGAGAGTGTGAATTGGGCAGCTTTCTTCCTCTCCTGGACTTGGGTCTGCTCTACACACATCTGAGCCCTGGTCCTCTGAGACCACAATTAATTCCAGGAGGAAGTTTTGGTGTAATGAAAACCAGCAGATCAACATTTAACACTTAATGAAAAGATATTGTCTTGTATTGTTTTGGGGTTTTTTTTTTCTTTTCTTTTCTTTTCAGTTTGGATAAAAAATGTTGGTAAGTGTGAGTACAATTCAGGTTCATTTTGAATCAAATACTTGATGTAATTTTATACTGCTGTGCTTGATAACTCCACTGAAGTTATGTATGAAGTTATATATGTAAGAGATAGATAGACAGACAGATAGACAGACAGATAGATAGATAGATAGATAGATAGATAGATAGATAGATAGATAGATAGATAGATAGATAGATAGATAGATAGATAGATGGGGGGGGGGGGGACTGGTATCAATGAAACGAATAGTTCTGAATGCCATGTAATATAAAATCATGTACTGGAGTTGTGATGGCTATCCTTGTTTCCCTGAAGAGACCCTGTTGAAAATACTGAAGTCCATTCCAATAGACAGGCCAAACCTACGGGCTGTATTAGGAGGTAGCTCAACTTTAACTCTGATAAAAACCGAAAAAAAACGTCAAAAGTAACGCAAAAGAACGTCATATGTTATGATGGATCCGTAGAGAGACGAGATGTCTTATGACAGAGTAGAAACCATTTAAAATTATGTTGAACGTTTGAAAATATAAGCACACACGATTAACTTTTGGTGATTAAAGTGGAAAGCTTATACAGTATTTCCAAGAAGATGTAAACAGCTGCGAGAATTTGGCAGCGAGATCTGGCTCTCTTTACATTTTTCAATCCTCCTTCATTACCGTCTGGTTCCTTCTTCCTCCTCCCGCTGAAAGTGTATAGTCCGATCGGCGGAGCAGATCATAGGCTGCCTGCCTCCCCTTATCACGTCTCTGCCCACAGTAAGAGCCAGGGAAAGAGAGGGAGAGAGCGAGAGGGTGCTGGAAGAATCTGTGCTGACTCCTCACATCCACGCAGCCAGCTTTTTACCGCGCTGCCACCGCAGAGGCGTTATAGAGCCATCATGAGTCGCGCGACATGACATCTCCGCTGCTTTTTCCCCCAGAGGCCATCCGCCTCCTAAACGCGCGCCCTGAGATCACTCCCCCGTCCTCTTTATCTGTTTTATTAATTTATTTTGAACGCGAGCACCGATTATTACTTACGTTACTTCTACATAGGAATATGTCTGTATGCACATATTTCGAATGTTGAATCTGTTACATGTGTTTTATCCTGTGTGTCACTCATATTTATCACTGTAACACCCTTCTTTGCGCAAACATCTGTTGAATTTTGAATCTGCTCTATTGTTTTTATACTGTATGGTATCCTGCACAAAGTGTCGTCAACTGCTGTACGTCCTTGCACTGAATACCAAGAGAGGTTGTAGTATATCATTTACATATGGCAAATAAAGTAATTCTGATTCTGATACAACATGTCGCTAACGTTTTAAAAGGACAACGGACCAAATTATACGCGTTAATCCGCTGTGATAAGTATCCATGACATCTTGATAAATCTATTTACACAGTAGCAAACCTGTTAAAGGTCAGAGCTCAGAGACATCCTTACAGAGATCACTATGCTAACATCAGGTCTTTTCCAACTGATAACAGCAGCAGAGAGCAAAGAGGGAAAACATTGTTTTGAGTATGTTTGAATAGGAAAGAGTCTTTCGACTGCAGACAGTTGGTCTCACTCTACTTCAGTAGCTGTAAGAGAGAGTCCCGCCCCGGGCTTTCAGGTGTCTGTCAAAATGATAGACACACGAATGATTGAGGGTCACAACTGTCCACGCCCTGTAAACAGACAGCTGAAATCACTGACCACTAGACTGACAGGCTGGTTCCTCACCTCTTAAGTCGTGTTTGTGCTGGAGCCATGCTGACTGCTGGACAAGTACTGTTTGTAATACCACAGGAGGGTCAGAAGGTTCTCAGTTTTTTTTTTGTTTGTTTGTTTGTTTGCTTGTTTGTGTATTTTATTGAGAGCATATCAAATTCAGTTGCAATCAGAATACAGTACATTTGCATGTTTGTGTGTGTGTGTGTGTGTGTGCGTGTGCGCGCGCGAGTGAGTATGTGTTTGAGAATATATGTGTGTGTTTGCGTGAGTGCATGTCCCTGTCTATGTGAGTGTGAGTGTGTGTATGTGTGTGACAGCATGTTTGCGTGTGTGTGTGTGTGTGTACGTGTGTGCATACTGGTCTCTGTCCTGAAGGGGGAACAGAATTACAGAGCCAGGCTTGCAAAATCACAACTGAATATCATTTGTTTGCACTTAAATAGGCACAGATCACAACATGTCCAACGCGGGGAAGCGATTATCGTTGATGTAATTGTTATAAGCTCTCACGGCTTCCACTCACGTCAAAATATCTTAAAGAACTGAATCAAAGGACCAGGCTTACAGTGCAATCATTTGAGAAAAAAAACAAGTACATTCAAGACAATTTGGTGAAGTTAAAGCCTTTGAAGTGGGAGCTCCATTCTCAGAGTGTGTAGAGAGAGAGAGAGACACTGGTCGTTTGACACGACTCTGATTCATAAGGGCATTCCTCACAAATGCTTGGCCCACAGAAGAGCTATGGTATGAAAAACAAGTTCACACCAACCGTGGATAGGGGAGAGTTTGATGATGCTTTGATAATTTTTTTTCTCTCCCCATCTCATTTTTGTTCTGAGAAAAAAAAAATAGCAGATGAAGATAGCAATCAAACATAGCACAGATTAGAAGAAGTAGAATAGCTGGATTTTCTGTGTAATGCATTTATTATTATTATTACTATTATTATTATTGTAACGGCAATTTCTTTTCTGTTTTGAAAAATTTGTGCCACCTCACGAAGAATCAGAAAAGAGTAAAAAAAAAAAAAAAAGAACAGAGGATCACTCCACGATTCAGCGCAAACGTGGTCTTTTTCTGCTGACTGACACTCGGACACCTTCGGAAAGAAAGAAAGAAAGAAAGAAAGAAAGAAAGAAATCACACCTCAACTGTTGTCACAGCTCTTAGACAAATTCAAAGCAGATTCACTCATGGGAATTCTTCTAGTAACCCAAGCAATCATAGCCCTGTGTTGAACCGCATCTCACTCAGCAAAGATATGTATGAATAGTGACAACAGCTGAATGGATGGGTTTAAAATTGCCTGCCTGTTTATGGTCTGTGTGGTGATACAGCGTGAGATTGCAGGGGTGAACACGGAGAGTGCAAACACTGGCAGCTTGCTAATGCGTCAGTTTGTCGTGGGAGCAGTAATTGAGAATCACACTTGATGGCAATTTGTGCGTGATAAGGGAAGTCTCTCGCCGCATACAAACAGAGGGCAGAGTCATTTAACAGATTGAAAAAAAAGAAAAGAAAAGAAAAGAAAAGAAAAGGGAAAAAAAAGACAGTGCTTGTCTTTTAAACAAGCATTATGCCTGAGGAGAGACACTCTACCCTGAATGAGCAGTCTGTGCACTGTAATGGGGAAGGTTATTTCATTAACTTGTTTGACTCAGAGAAATTATTCTTTTGTAAACAGAACTGGGGGTTTCTAGATATGTCAAAATTTAGTGTCATATGAAATACAGAAGCATGAACATGACATTCTCAAGAGAATGGAACAGGACATTGTTTCCTATTCGCATAATACACGCTACATTCTGAAAACCAGGTATGGACAGACTGAAACTATCTAATATGTAATATTATCTCAGTTAATATCTCATATTCCTGTAGTATAATATTGAATAGTGAATATTAAATGAGTTTTCCTCAGTACATAAATAAAGAAATAAATCTTGCTGTAACAGGCAGCGCAGTGTGTCAACTTTGCCAAGACTTACAAAACTTGACATCTGGAGTATTCTGCAGCAAGCCTCTTCTCCATTCAGTCATACATCACAGTTCCATTTTGTTTCTCTGTTTCTCTGTGTGTGTGTGAGTGTGTGTGTGTGTGTGTGTGTGTGTGTGTGTGTGTGTGTGTGGGTGTGTGTGTGTGTGTGTGTGTGAGTGTGTGTGTGTGTGGGTGTGTGTGTGTGGGTGTGTGTGTGTGCGCGCGCGCAGAGACGAGAGCAATTTTCTGAGAACAGAACATCTTTGTCTGGTGCTGTAGAGGAAATAGACTGACCTCTTCATTGTTAACCATTGGCAGTTTATGTTTGTTGACACAAAAAGTGGACTGAAGCTGCGTGCGTGCGTGTGTGTGTATGTGCATGCGTGTGTATGTGTGTGTGAATGTGTGCACGCACACAAACGCATGTCTGTGAGTATTTGAATGTTTATTTGTATATTTGCGTGTGTATGTGTGTGCATGCGTGCGTCTGTGTAAGTGTGGATGTGTGTGTGTGTGTGTGTGAATGTGTGCACGCACACAAACGCATGTCTGTGAGTATTTGAATGTGTATGTGGGTGTGTGTGTGTGTCTGTCTGTGAATGGGTGTTTGCAGGCACATGTCTATGTGTGTGCCTTTCAGTGTTTATGTGTGTGTGTGTGTGTGTGTGTGTGTGTGTGTGTGTGTGTGTGTGTCTGTGTCTGTGTCTGTGTCTGTGTGTGCACACGCATACGTGTGACTGAGTGTGTGTGCAGGTGTGTGTAGTTATGACAATGCAGAACTGTAACAGTTTAAACATTAAACACTGTGGATGTCAACAGCACTGGGACAGACCTTAGGTTGAAATCTTGATGCTCAACAAGTCTTCTAAACAGCACAGTGACCTACTTCACCATCTCAAATGCAACTGCACTTCAAGGATTTTTTTTTCTTTTTTTCTTTGTGACATTGGACTTTGCCATTTGCCACACAAAGCCTCAACACAACCATGCAGATGTTACCCTCTACCAGATATTGCCTTAGAGATGCCTTTTTGCTGACTGATTAGACTAGTCAGGAAGCCAAACACACACACACACACACACACACACACACAGATGCAATCAAAACAATGAATTAGGTCCACATGTTTAGTGCAGCTGCACAGAATAGAATATAATTATTGGATAATGATCTGAATCTACCATTGTGAATCCTCTTATTGGGTAAGAGTGTGGATGTGGAACGGCTTAATCCATTTCATCTCCCTAAGCCTTAATCAGCCAGCATACTTCTACCAAGCTCTTACAAACAGGTTTCTCAGACAGTCTCTGTCATGAGGGTGGCACCTCAAACGTATAATTAAAAAACAGGATTGATCTCTCTCTCTCTCTCTCTCTCTCTCTCTCTCTCTCTCTCTCTCTCTCCCTCTGTCTCACTGTCTGTCTGAGGAGAGGAGATATGCCTCTGAATTGGATCTGTGGTGATAGAAAAAACCCACATTATTACATTACATTATGACTTCTCTCACAGGACCCCCAAAAGCTCAGACATGCTGAGACTTTGGAATAGAATAGAATAGAATAGAATAGAATAGAATAGAATAGAATAGAATAGAACAGGTTATTTTGTTCAAAGATGCACAGGGGGTAGGGGCACACATAAATTATATACAGAACATTGTAGTGCATTCACATTACAGGATTCTCCTGTAAAGTACAATATAAATATACTTAACAGATTTCAGAACAATACAGACACACACACTCACACAAACACACATTTATATTTATAACATCTCTGAAGAGCTGCAGTACACAAGAAGACAGGCAATGTTCAGTGTTCAGTTAAACCAAATGGCCCCCTCCTGTGAGCAATGCTTCCTTCCCCCCCATCTCCTCCCCACCCCCGGCATGGGAGTGAGGGAAGAGGAGTAGAGCCTTCTCCTGAATTACTATCACCTGTTCCCTCTCCAAACCAGCCCCCGAGAGCTGGGTGCCTGTGCAGGCAGGGTGGAGGGCTGGTTGTGGAGGAGTGGAAGAAAGGGGAGGTGGAGAGGCAGATGGAGCGGAGTAGGTGGGAGAGGGCATGGGACCCAGCTCAGCACACCATGCCCAGGAAACACAATCAAAACTCCCAGCAGACCCGCTGGGACTGACACGCATGGCTCTCTCTCTCTCTCTCTCACACACACACACCCAGACACACACACACACACGCCAGCAAACATGCACTCTCTCTCTCTCTCTCTCTCCCACACACACCCAGACACACACACACACATGCCAGCAAACATGCACTCTCTTTCTCTCTCTCTCTCTCTCTCTCTCTCTCCCACACACACACCCAGACACACACCAGCAAACATGCAGTCTCTCTCTCTCTCTCTCTCTCTCTCAAACACACACACACATGCACACACACACACACACCACACACACACCAGCAAACATGCACTCTCTCTCTCTCTCTCTCTCTCTCTCTCTCTCTATCTCACACACACACACACACGCACACACCAGCAAACATACACTCTATCTCTCTCTCTCTCTCACACACACACAAACACCAGCAAACATGCACTGTCTCTCTCTCTCTCTCACACACACACATACACACTCACACACACACAGACCATTACACTCACTCTACTCTCTCTCTCTCTCTCTCTCTCTCTCACTTACAGTTGATTAGCACAGGTCTTTTTTTACATTGCCATATGCCTGAGCATATGTGCGTGTGCTGATGGCATGGAAATTAATAGTACACACCAAGCAAACGAGGGAATTAATGCATTGATCGTAGACCTTTTCACCGAACAATCTAAATATGAATGAATGATGAAAAACACAGGAACGTGTTCTTATCTCTCCAAGATATACAGGGCATATATATGCTATCTATTAAACTTTCACAGAGACATCAAAGCAAATGTGTGTGGTGTGTAATACATCTTGGCTTTTTGGGGGCATTTTTATTCTTTTTTGTTGTGTGTGTGTGTGTGTGTGTGTGTGTTGTTTTATTTTCTTTTGATTTATCCCAAACATCCATGTTGAGGGTGCAGAGAACTGGTTTAACCAGGCGGTCTTTTCACTGCACTGCAGCTCAGCGCACAGATGCAATGTTGTTAGTGTTGTTAAAGTGATAAAATTGCTTTAATATTCCGTTAAATAATTCATCAGACCGCTTGTGCCGCTAATTCCAATGCTTCAGCAAAATGACCATCCCATTCTACGTCACAGAAAATAAGGAAAGACAATCGCCGTTATTCCTTCATATGGTATTTAAAATGTCTTTTCTGTTCACCCCCCCCCCCTTTTCGTGTATCAGTGAGAAAGCTGTAGCATTGTTCCATCTCATCTCTTCATCTCTTTGTCATATTTCTTTCCTCCATCATTAAAGACTGTGGAACAGGCCTTGGTAAGCAACTCTGTTTCAGGCACCGTTGACATACAGACAGTGTAGCAGATGCACATGGTGGAAGTGTGACTGGACCGCAGGGTCCAGATAAGATTACGCTTTATTTTCATTCTCATTTGAAATAAAGAGCCTCTGTGTGGAGACCATGGAGGCTTGTCTCCGCGCCGATAACGGTGAAAAAAAGGGATTCTTTCTGTTCCAGTTATTAGATAAGAAAGAATGCACAGGGAACTAAAGACATCTTCAGGGGCCCCCTGGCAGGCGTGAACTACACACACACACACACACACACACACACACACACACTGACATGGCAAAGGTTAAGCTGTAAGCATTCATGAGGATCTGAGAGAGAGATATCACTACATCCTCTCCTACATAAATCTTATACCCAAGAGTTTTGAACTGGGTTTGTGTGAGAAGAGACCTTTTGTATATAGCACACCCCATTTAAAATGCATATGTTAAGATTACTTGGTGTCTGCGTTGTTAATCAGACACTGCATTGTCCAAACGTGAACGTTTACACAACCTCTCACGTCAAACGACTGACACATGAGCACATTCGTGTACACACACGAGTGAATTTGGAATGTAGGTGAAAAGTACGTTTTCATCTCCTTATGGAAGCACCTATATTCCAACCTTTCACCCAATCTAGCTTTTAAGTGCTGAGTATGCTCCTTAAAAAAAAAAAAAAAACGGTGTCTTTTTTCCTCAAAACGGCTTTGCCCCAGCAAGTCTCAGTATCCCTGTGCGGGCAGATGTGTCTGTCACTGTTGCTCAACAGTGCTCCGGGCAGAGCTTATAACAAGGAAGTCAAACTGTGAAGTTTTAACTCTGTCAGTTAGCTCTCTCTCTCTCTCTCGCTTCCACATCGCGGTATGGCAAATATCATTAAAACCAGGTCCGGGTCCAAAACGTGCAGAATGCAGAAAACTGTCTCAGATTTATGATTAGCTGACTTTCAAGTTTGAGGCTTAAGATATATCATTAAATGTAATTCCTTGGATTTTTTTTTTCAGAATTCATATCATGTCAAAACACCATCTCTAAATTACTTTAAAGGGGGAAAAAAAATCCATGCTTATAAGTGACGAGTTAACTGCGTCAGGTTTGCCATGAACTCTCATAACAGTATAATGGAAACAAAGGCATTTCAGTTTTCACAAGAAATATGACGTTTTCTCCATATAAAACCTCTGAACTCTGAACTGAAAAGTGTAAAAAATAGCAAAAGATGTGTTTCAGTGTGGCAGTGTTTTAAATATGCTTATTTGTTAAGGAAATCCTGAAAGCGACCCCCGTTTAACTTACTTTATTTATACAATCTGTTGACGAACACCACTTTCACCTCCTCTGTGAAATGTTTATTCATGATTCAGACAGAGGTCAAATCCTCTCTGGGAGTTCAGAGGACAAAAAAAATAGTCTTGAATATTTATGGCTGTGTAATAACCAACCACAAAAATAGTAAATGAAATAATTAAATAAGCAGGCCACAAACCACAAAATAAGCAGATGGGAAAACCCAAACGATACTTTTTTATCAACTCCTTCTAAAGCAAATATCCTCGTTAAAAGGTCCAATGCCTCCCTCTTGCCAAGGAGTTACGGATGAAATTCAACACAGTAGTCTATTTTAAATATCGGCTATATCCGACAAGGTGTACATACATCTCTCGCAGACAGATACATTTAACCCAGATCATGTCTTTAAGTCAGGAGGTACATTCTTGTGTTTTGATATATTGGGCATTTATCCAACGCTTTGTCAGTAGTAAAGATGGAATGATGAAGTTAGAGCTGACATTTAAACTAACCTCATATTTATAGCCTCTCCGCTGAGGTGACAAGAAGGTTGCTGTGTTCTAAACTACACTGCCCTTGAGTTATTCTAGCACTTAGGTCAAACGGTAAGAGAAAAAAAGACGCTTTCGTGGCTGATAGTCGCGAGATCTGTGTGGTCATATGGATGAGTGAAAGCACAGCCCATCAATGCGTCGTAATTATGTTAAAGAGCTATTAAGTTATTATGGCATTGTAGGTGCATGAGTTACTCACTGGAATTTGAGTATTAGTGACACACACCCCCCTCCCTTTCCAAACCCAAGCCACCCCACCACTCCAAATTCAAAGGAGGTATTAAAGCGAGAGAATTTGGAGGATTTGGAGGTGCGAATATGCAACCTGAGTTATGGGCCACGGGAGGTAGGTGTTTACCCCACAGGTGTGTGTCACCAACCTGTTTGTGTGAGAATATGAAATGTTTTACAGCTGCAAGATGCAAATGCACCGTCATTTCTACTGAGGTCTAATGGACTGCATCTTGGGCCACTGGCAGGGTGGATATGATTAAAGTAGGCCTCCACTGAATAAAATACAGTAGAGTAGAGCTTTTAATTTTTTTGTGTATTGCGTCAAGATACGACACATATGCGACTCGGTGTATGCGTAACGCTCTGTGGAAAGTTACAGAGAAGTACACCAAAATCTTCCGTTCATATCACAGAATTCGACAGGTTCTGAGGTGAAACTTGCATTCTTTTCCCACCAGCGAGTGAGGTCTGACGGGAGTAAAAGAGATGTGCACGGAGACAACTTTCGTACGACCATCAAGTCAATACTTGGCAACGCATGCATATCAAGTCTGAACGCTCTGTTCCAGGGCTTGCATGACTGAGATCTGAAATGTGCGATTAAAATCTCTCTTTGCTTATGCTTCAGTACAACACATAAAAGGCAGCTCGCCATCTCCCTGTCTTTCTCATCAACTATGTAAAGATCACAATGAGAATATGCGATACCATGTGTTCCGTTATAATAATAATATGTTGCATTTGTCATGTCCCTTGTTATATATTTTTTTTACCATTTCTGAATACGAGAGATTCATTTTTTGTCTCTGTAATTCTGTCAATATCATCTGAGCAGCAGCCTGTGAAGGAACAGAAGAAAAACTGCTATTCTCCAATCTGAGTTATTACTAGATGTGTTTATGTCTCTATGTCTAGTCCGATTTTGGCACAAAAGACAATGTTTTAGTACCTGCTAGAGGCAAATCAAAACAAACAGTACGGCGTCAAGCCTTTCAGATGCGGAAAGCATTGCAGGCAGTGTAAATTAGTAGAGCACATCCAAAGCACTTCAGCAGCACCAGCACGCAGGGGTTCCGAAGCCCTGATCTTCGCATTTGTTTCTGCAACATTCAATCGCACGACAGTTAACTTTCGCGGCACACATTTTAGCACATTCAGTCATCCAGATCTACCATTTTTACAGCATATATGAGAGTTAGAAACATCACGAGACTGTGGTTTTCAGTGCGCACCAATTAACCAGTGTTTTCTACATTTTTTTTTTGTATTTTCATGCGCCGAAAACGTGCCCTACATTGACTGGTCTTTTGTAATCACACCTGCTCAAGTGTGCGGTACAGGACAAAATCTCTAATCCCTTTTCAGAAAGTCTACCAATTATCTCATTTACACAGAAGGATTTTTTTTTTCTAAGTGAAAAGTCCCCGTTGTTGTTGTAGTCTTAAATGTTTGGGAACACTAACGTGGCTTGGCAGAGAAGTGTGTAATCTGTTCCGCTCTGATGCCGATCGAGAGAAAGGCATTCTGCTCCCAGGATATGGGCCGACAGTTCAGCGTGAGTCCATCGAGCAAAGGAGATAACATGGCTTGTATAAATTACACTGCAATACAACAGCGACAATAATATCACTGCTGAAGATTTGTATGCACGAGCTGAACGCACAGTGGTTCTCTACGATGAAACACACTTATTTCCACATACTTATTTACGCATATTTCCTATAGCAGGCCCGCATACCAATACAGTGAGACGCACTGAATTTATGCAAGCTACAGCACATTTGCACGATTCTGTAACACTGTACTAAACGCTATGTTTTGCATTTGCGAACCTGTGCTTATTTTTTGCGACGTAGAACTGCTCTGCATGTACTCAAGGCACATATGACCTCAGCTTTAGACCAGGCGACCAAACGTTTTATCACACTATGTGTTGTAGTGTGCATGTGTGCATCATTTAAGAACAAGATCTCCACCTCGTGGTCAGAAATAGACAAAACGACGATCGTTACGCGTGTGCACGCTCATACTTCTGTCTTCCAAGTCCAGTAAAAACAGGGATTGCCGAAGAGGGATGAGAACGCACGTCGAGGCTCAAGTTGCTACCTGTGGATTCTTTGGCTGAATCATCCTCGTGAATTTCATCATATCAACATTAAAACATGCCCGTCTCTTTTAGACTTACATAAGAATGAATAAGGCCTAGAAACACGTGAGGATTTATAGAGGTGAAAAATATGGAATGACTGATGGCCGTGAGGCACGAGGCCGACAACCTGCCTGGATCGGATTGGGAATGATACAACTTTCAAAGCTGTAGGAAGTCATAAATACACATTTATTGATATCTCATATCTTTACTGGTGTAGAGTGATGGACTATTGCTTAAGAAGAATTAAATTAAATGCAGTTCGCATTTACTGAGTGCCCTGAAGCTTGAGAAAAAAACCTCTACCAAACGGCTTATGGACTGACTAGCATGTTTTATATTAAATTATGTTTGTAGGGTAAACACACAGTAACGCTCTGGAAGTAATCTGCATCACAGTAAATGTCGTGGTTCAAGTGCCTTACCTGACAATTAACTAAAGAACACCAGAGATTACGCACAAAGCACCCTAGTCCTCCCGCCTTTAGAGGGCATTGTACTGCTCTGCAATAAAGGACTAAACCATAAACACGGAAGAAAGTGACCAGAAACATTACCGATAGTCATTTAAAGCCTGCTGCGAGAAGTTGTTTACGCTCATTTAGTCTAACAGTCTGTCTTTGCAGCGCTCAGTTGAGATCTGTGCTCAGCCAAAAGCGAAACAATGAGGAGCAGTATTCCCCTGCTGATTGCCGTATGCACATTCAATCTATGTATGCTGCAAGGTACGTGCAAGGCACATTTCAGGAGAAAATTAACGAAGGTGAGTGGATTGTAGCGTTTATCATATGTAATGGACCTATTGAAGCGACTCGATGAATAAACAGCCTTGACAGACGTGTACATGAATAACCTGTCATGCCACCGTATTGTGATCTAATCAATGTTTCACATAACCGGACAGATGTGGGGGTTTTCTTGGGCAAACTGCGGGAAACCTGATGATCCGGCTGTTTTAAAGACACTAGAATTGTCTCCTGACCCCATTGCTATTCCGGGAGATTTAACAGCAAGTGCAATGGGGACCACATCGGTTGAGCTAGCCTCGCCACTCGCTGTGAGTATACGTATCCGTGACCTGAAATTGTTATGCAACGAGTTATTTCCAAATTTAAAAGTATTGAAGTTATTTCAGTTGTTAACGGTCTAATATAGTGGACAAAGTGCTCCGAGCCGGTCGCGTTCTGCAAACTCAGTTCATCACGTCCTGGAACATAATGTTCGAGACCATTATATTGTGTCGTTACACCTTCTCGCGCCTTTGTTTTCTTCTTAGTTTTTGGGACTGGATCATAAGCTATGTCTGAACAACAACGCTGGTTTGCACATTTCTGTTTATGGAACTGATGTCTCTTCCTTCCTTTACGTTTCCTTGACCTGCCAAATTAAAAGGCACTTGTTTTGTTAGAGAACTAGAGTTCTCATGGTTCCCCACTGGTTTCGTTCAGGAAGTTCACCACAGACTCTAAAATGAAAGAAAAAACTATGACCTGAAGTTAACGCATGCTATATTTAGTGGGCTACCGTATCTTTTTTTAATTACTCAATGTTGCGTTAGTGCACATTTCAGCTCGTAAAACTGTGTCCAAACAGTGAGTTTGGTAAATTCCTCTACAGTCGTAACGGTTTAAAATTAGCCTCGTGAGTAAATTTGGATTACAGCTCCTTGTCTGCTCTTACAAGCCATACTTACAAAGAATATGTTTTTTCTGTCTTGGCTGAAACTAATTTTGTGTGAGATAACATTAGTAATCATTGTCTGTCTTGTGCCAAGAGACCTCTGTTTGTTTTGCTACAGTTTGCTCCTGTGACTATCACAAGACAAACTGTAAAACTGGGATTGTCCAACCAGATTGTATGTCAATGCCTGAAGAAAGTATAGCCAACAAAACCTTAGGCTCTCTATCCTGTTTGACCCAGATATTGCTCTGGTCTGCTTATGTATTTATCCATTTAAATTGTTTTCTGTTTAACCCCCCCCCCCCTCCCCAAAGTTGAATGTGACGCTGGAGAAGGAGGTTGCTGGGATCTGGATAAAGGTGCCTTGTGTGGAGGAGGTGGGAAGCTGCCACTATTCTGACATTTGTGAGCTTTTGGACACACTTATTCCCCCAGGGCAGGACTGCCCCGAGCCCCTGCACACGTACGGCATCCCATGTCACTGTCCCTTCAAAGCTGTAAGTCTGCGTGTGCAGTTTCACTCAACACTCACTTCACCATACAAGTGTATCATGAGGCAAACTCAGCATATAGAGAGGTGCTCAAAATTTGCTGACCTCACTCGATCCTTATAAGATACATGTTAACGAATATTACAGCTGCGGTTAACACTGCTTTGTTTTCTCTGACCAGCCATGTGAGCATTTACGTAAGGGGGGGGGGGTGTCTAACATGTATAATGTTGTAGCAGAGAAACATAGAGCAATCTGCTGTAGCTGAGAAGAGCAGTATATTGTTGTGCAGGATTGTAAGGAAATGAAATCTGCTGTAAGTGCAAAAAGTACCACAAAGTCCCATGAAAATGTGTGTGTGTGTGTGTGTGTGTGTGTGTGTGTGTGTGTGTGTGTGTGTGTGGGGAGGGGGGGGGGGTTGTTTGTTGGCAGCTGATGATGCAGGCATAATTGTATAAGGCTTAAATGTATAATATCCAATCAGGACATTGACAATGACTTAATAGTTTGTTCTGCTAAGCTTCTAAACTGTTGTAATCATATATGACCACTACTTATGACTAATAAGCATAACTAATAAGAGATAAGCAATAATTATAGCATCAGTGTTGGAATTAATCTAATGGGCGCCCATGATTTTCACTTGGTGAATTTGACAGAAACATCTTCATGTTAGAGTCCTTTGTTTAATCTGATAGACCTAATTATTTCAGTCTTTCCATAGAAATCCTGACATAGTTAAGCAATCTTGCCATTTTATAAATATATTTAAAAAATTATACATACATATATGTTGTACATTGGAGTACATCATTAAAGAATAAAAAGGATGAAGCTTTCTTTGGTCTTCATGTGACATAAAGTTTTGATGTGCCTATATAGAAAGTGATCTGCCTTTCAGACATGAGCCTTGTGTTGAAAGGAGAAGTTAGATGGCTAAGCTCTGAATCCAGATTTATGGTAGACCCCTCTGATCTTCCCCTTGACTCCAGGCATTTCTCTGATGTGTGACGTGAGAAACTGTCTTGCTGTGAATCACAAACAGTTGAGTCTAAGTTACAGCGTGTGTAGCGTGCGCCTAACAATGCATGTGCTTAACCTTATTGATACATACGATGTTTTAGACTTCCCTTATGGGTTTATATGTTGTACCATAATATTTCGAGAACTAAAAATGTAATAATGATTTTTAAGAATGTTATTTCCTCACTCAAGGAGAACAAATGTTGTCTTAACGCAGCCTCACTCATTTTTCAGTCTCTCTCTCTCTCTCTCTCTCTTTTAAACTGTGTTTACTGTTAACTGTGTCTGCTCACACCCTCACTAACTCCTGTCAAACTGTTTCTGTCACAGGGCGACTACACGCTGCCTCAGACCGACTTCTACCTGCCGGACGTAGACCTGCCCTTCTGGCTCACCAACGGCAACTACAAGGCGCAGGGTGTTCTGGGAAGCGATGGGAAAGAGCTGAGCTGTGTCAAAGTCAGCCTCTCCATCCACTCCACCTAACCCCTGGGACTGGGAGAAACTCCGCCAAACTACTGCGGGACATTCATTTCATTCCTCTGTGGGTTTTTTGGTTTTTTTGAAGTATCTCTGGGCTCCGTTAAAAGGGTTCTGTGACTCGGGAGACATGGACAATTGCTGTGAGAGCATTTCACAAACAATCACACTGATCTTCCACAGGTTAAGTATTAGTTTTAGAATGCAAATTTAGCTGAGAAATTCTCCTTCCAGCCATTTCAGAAGCGATTTTACTCGTGTCATTTTTTTTTTTTTCCTTAAACTAATGGAATGTGAACTTATTAACTCGCTTTTAAACTACATTTATGTTCGATTTCTTTAGGCGTTGTTTTTAATGGAAGCTTTATTTTATATGTTGCGCATACACTTTGCACAGAGCAGCATTGATTTGTTTTTGTTTGTTTGTTTGTTTGTTTTGTAGATGTTGTTGTATCCCATGATGCTGAAAGGGATTTTTTGTTTTAATTCTAATGCCTTTTGGTACTTCTAACAAAGGTTCTTTACTATGTTTAATCTGTCTCTCTATATTATTTTGGGAGTAAAATATGAGCGCACATTTTCTCTTTTTCTGTTTTTTTTTTTTTTTTCATTTCTTGTTTACAAATGGTGGTCTGTTTAGTGTACCTTGATCACATTGCACAAAAGCATTGTTTTGTTTTTTTTTTGTTCAACAGTAATAACAAACATCACCACACCAGTGCCTAAATAAGACATATGTCCAAATTTGTGAATTTAACCAAAACCTATAGTTCTGTTAATAGAATGTTATGGACTTCTTATGATTCTGAATAAAGGTTTTAATGAATATGGCTAAAGCTTAATTGATTCTTTTTCTAGAGTTTTAACAGACTTAAATATGACGGTGTTTGATTTCCTATGGTCACATGAAACAGTCAGGTTATAAGTAAGAGAACCCCTGGATAACTTTTTGTGTGTTTCCTGAAAAAAAGGGTTCAAAAACTTTATCCTGTTATCTGATTTTAAACCATGAGGGTACCATAACAAGTGCACTTTTCCTGCCTCAGGGAAATCCTGTGGTTTATACCTCTGTTGGCCACTTGGTGGTGCCATTTTTCAAGTCTGTCTCACATCTGAGGGTAAACACTTGACAAAGCAACACAGCTATGAAACTAATAATGAAATAAACTTTGCCAATAGCAATTGGAGTGGATTTTATTGTTAATGATCTTTCCAGACTAAAGGATGTTTATTTCTAAATAGAAATGGGTTTTTTTCCCTCTTTGGACCCAACTAAGATTGCTGAGAAATGTCTATAATTCAAACACAGCTCTGTATTTTGTCCTGTGGGCCTGTTAAAGGTTTGGTTGCCAATGTTCAGTCAGGTCTTTTCATCTGCCCTTATCATTCTTGTCATTCCTAATTTTGTGAGCTCTGCTGTTACCACTCAACCATTTTACTTATTCCAGATGTCCAGGTGCAGCCCCTTCTGACAAGAACAGACTATCACAACGCTCTGAAGTGTGTGAGTGTGTGTGTGTACTCAGTGTTTATGCATGAAAAGATTTTTTTCTTTTGATTGTCTGAAACACAGTAACAAATTATTACTTCAAGGTTCGAGAGGGTGAATTTTAATTTGATGATCAAGGGAGAGGGAAAAAAAAATAAAAGGATGCTTTTCATACTGTGTTTGAAATCGCTGTGATATGTTTTCAATACATTTTTGTCCTTTATACACAACACACAACACCCCTCATTAACTTGTTTACTTTTAAACATTTTGTTTCTGACAACCACAACATTCTCTCTCTCTCTCTCTCTCTCGCTCCTTCAGTTCACACATGGTCTAAGGAAAGCAATGGAAAGAATGTTATCTCACAGTTCACTGTGAAAGAGAGCAAGTTTTTTTTTTTTTTTATTTACTGGGAACTGACTGGAACTGGTCCTGTTCCCCGTTTGTAATGGTGTGGCTGAAGGAGTCGACCCATGTACGGCGATCCATGGGCCTCGCCTTTCTAAAGCTTCCCCCCTAAAACACATACCACATCAACACTGGGTGGTTTGACAGAAAGGCTTGGTACTGGTAGACCTAAGTCTGTCTGTTAAAAAAAAAAAAAAAAAAAAAAGGCTAATGTTTTAAACCCCTCTTAAGTCACATGTCACAACAGTGTACGCATGCTTAGTATAGCTGGTGTGTGTGAACTGGTTCCAAGCATTATAACGACAGAGTTACTCCAGCGAGTCTGCTATGTGCATGAGCCCCTCTAATTGGTTTGAACTATGTGTTAATCAGAGGAAGTTGTTTAAAGAATACTTGAATGCGGTGGGAACTGGCAGGAGAGACTTGTGTCTGGAATATTTAACCCCCTCTCCTCACTAAGAACTAAGAATAAATCCGCCTTTTGATGTTACTAGAATAAAAACTATTAATGTTGTTAGTTCATTTTAAGGGCGTTGTCTCAGTTTGAGCCGCATATACAACGTGTCCAAACAAACAAGAGAGAAATTAAAAAAAAAAAAAAGAAATCTTCTCTTTTACTGTTTGACCATGACATCATCCATTATTCCTGTCGTTATCCTACCGTTGTGAGATTGGAGTGTTGTTCTTCCTGTAGATAGTGGTACAAACCCCGAGTTATCTGACAGCTTGCCTCTTTATTATTGTAACCAATGAAAAAAGAGCGTGCTGGTAAGTGAGACTTTGCAGCTGCTGCCCCATGGAAAGTTCCTCTGTTCACACAGAGTTCCATGTAACAACTGCTATATCTTTTTTATGTCAGATAAGGGATGCCCCATAAATAGACTAGGTTTCAAAAAAAAAAAAAAAAAATGAAAGTGTTTCAAATTCCTCACATGATCTGAGGTTGAGGTATCACATCTATGCTTAATATAAACCAAACAAGAGAGCCAAGGGGATAAAAATAGAACAGGCCTCGAGGAGCGCCGTACGCATTACAGTATATTCGACCCTGGCATTACTGGCTCAGATGAGAGCTTCGCTATGACGAAAAAAAAAATCAGGAACAAGGACAACGTTGTGGTACAAGATAAGTTATTTCACCTTACCATTGAGGTATGGGATATATTAAGAAGAAATTAACTTCGATTTGTTCATCCCACGCGTTAACCCTTGTATTAATGTAGCAGCTCAAAACTAAAGGGAAAAGTAATTTTAGGACACTTTGTAGAAAGTTACCAAGCAGATGTTCTGGTGTAGCCCACGTTATCGAAGTGCATCGACACATTCCACATTCCGCCAAAGCCGGCTAACTGCTGATGGATGTTTTCTCAGAGTAGCGAACTTTTAAATGGAAACGAGGAAAGGTGTGCTTACTCTCACATAGCTTCAATACTTTCCTAGCGTCCACTTTAGCTTCCTGGCAGTGACATATCACTCATTAGATCTAGGCCTTCCATGGATCTGCATGGGTTTTGTTCATGCCAGTCTCCATATGTCAGTGATTTGGTGGAATAATTACAGCTATGATCTGCTCGCAAAAAGGAAACCAACAGTTCACAGTTTACCCAGACACTTTTATGGACTATTGCTTGTGATGTACGTCTCGATACTATGCGTCTCCTCAATTCCATGTATAACTATATAATTTAGAGACGGTGCAAATCTAGACACTAAATGCAGTCAACTTGGGCATTAGTTCGAAAACGTTGTCATTCAATTGCTGTAGACTAATGCTAATTAAACCTGCTTTGTTTAATGTTCTTCATTATTGCACCTCATCCGATGTATTTAGTCTGACGGCGTCACAATAGCGTATGGAACAGTACACACTATTATAGAACTGGGCGGGGGGTGACATTCGTTTATCATTTGTACTCCAGTTGTCTATCGCACTGCTTTTGAGAGGCTTACGTTTGGAGCCCGCCCACTTTCAAATCAAGCAACCTCGCGCTGTAGAGGAGGCTGAAGAGGAGGCTCTTGAGCAGAACGACTATTTGGAACGAACAGTTACCCCCGTTAAGTGAGGAACAAGGCGATCTGTCTGAGTTTAGTTAGTGTAGGTAAAGAGGTGAGACTTGTTGTAGGCATGGGTTGCTACAACAGCAAGGCATGTAGCCCAGACTCCCAGAGAAAGGTAAGTTTTTCTTCTTAACTTTTCGCGAGAGAGAGAGAGAGAGAGAGAGAGAGATCCAAACGCCGACTCAGTAGCGGAGTCTGCGGTTCTCTGGAATATGTTAAATGTCTTACAACTATGAATTAGATCTCTGTAACATCAGTTTGCCTTAACGCCCCTTCCTTCTTGGGAACAGCAAGATCAAGTATGTTCAAAATAACTAATATTAGTTTTTAGGATCTGTGTATGTTTTAATTAGAATATTCTTCTCCGTTTAAGAGGGTGCCTTCAACGCCTTTATTGAGTATATAAGTTTGTTGTTATCGACTCAGTTTAATATGACCGGTTGGTACATTTCCGCGTTTAGCGGTTCATATCATTTGCCCTCTGTTCTGATTGTTCCGCTTCTATCAAATGGACGTGACTATGTGATCAACCGAGTAGCTCCCAAACAAATTTCTACGACTAGTTGAAAACAAAGCGCAAACTTACGGTCACTATGAGTTCAACTTTTCTGATTTTGAGTCGTTCAACGAGACGTTGAGTTCGATGTGCTCTTAATGTGATTCTGAATCAAGCTAGTAAAACGTAGCCTTTAAACCGGCTTTACTAATGATCTTGGTCAACTCGCATTTCAAACAATCTCACATCTCAGTCAGTTTGGTAACCATATCATTAGCTAGTTTTCAGAAGAATATCACTTTATGAAGCTCTCAACATCCCCAAAACATGGGTTTTTTTTCTCTCCATGTTAGTTTTCAGTGTAGCGTTGCCAACTCCCAGTAAACCCCCTGCTGAAAAAGCCTTAGAAAAGCTTTGATTAGCCCAGATTGTTTGTGGATTTACAGTCTGCAACTGCAGATGGATGCTGTGCCAGTTTCTTTTTTTAAAGAGATCTGACGCGATCTAGCACAGGCAGACCGTTAACCTTTATAGCTCACCTAACCATCTGTGGTGGACACAGGCAACTGGAGAGGTGTGAATACCCCCAAAGGCAAGACAAGGAAAAAAGGCTTTAGTCACAATTTACTGTAACAACGTCATTCAGGAGATGTTGAAACAAACACCACATGTAGGATAATGTGTAATGAAAACGTGTTTACTTGAGGGCAGAACTTTTGGCTTCCTGCTTAAGAGACTCAGTAAATGTGTCTGAGTATTGATGTGGGTTTTTTTCATTAGTGGCATGACGTTTATATGAACAATCACAGTTTGAGGTCTTAATTCAACTTAAGCCCCACTTGTTGAATTGACCAGCATAGTCAATCGCGTTGGCTTGTAAACTGGGTAAAAGTCAAAATAATAAGTCAGTGGTTTTTGGTTGAATAGCATCATGTTTCAAATGTGAATTTAGATGACTGACTTTGCCTCCCAGGTATTGTTCTTGTGTGGTTCGGATTTGTCTGACTGATGGCTCAGCGCTTTCATAGAGCCAAAAGCATTGACTACATGCTTAGAGCCGCAGCATGAAGCCAAACTGCACCTAGACCCCTCAGTATTGAATGACTGCCCTTGTTTTCTGGTAGGAAGTCCTAAAGAAAAGCCTGAAGATTCAGTCACAGGTTTGTGATTGCTATATAGATGTGGTGTGTGTGTGTGTGTGTGTGTGTGTGTTTTAGTGTTCTAAGACACAGCCCAAGGATTGGTCTTATGATCATCTCACAGACTACACGCAGGGCAGGAGAATCAAATGTGCAAACTAAAGTTGGATTGTTCCATTTCTTACCATTTGCCTCCTGGAAGAAGTTTAAGCCTGTTCTGTTCTGTAGAGGGCTTCAACGCTGAATCAGAAGATGGCATTACTTTTTTCTTTCTTTTTTTTTTTTTTTGGTACTACATTTGGCACAAGGGACAGTTTAAATGAAGTTGCCTCATTTACCTCATATAAAGTAGATGAGGCTGATTTTGAAACAGAAAATCCCCCAAATCTTGAAACGAGCAATACACAGGGTTCGTGTCAAAGCCTAGGAATATCAGTTCACAACCCTGACCCCCACCCCCACCTCCATGCGTTTGACCACTTAGTGCTCTGTGTCTGCCCTGGTGTTTTGGAAGCATCAGTAGAAATTCGGCACGTGAGTTTTAAACCGTTAAATCACCTGTGTGTGTGCCCTGACTCTGAGAACCGTCAAACACTCCCTGCTGACCTGGGCATTCCTGCACGTCGCCATGGATGCGTTTCCCCCGTGGAAATCTAAATACCAGGCCGCTCCTGGGTCTTGACACCGGGGGGGGGGGGGGGGGCTATTCGAACACATGGTAGTGATAAGTAATGATCCACTGATGTGGCGTATGTTTAACATGGCCATTCCAACACTGTCTTTTTCTTTTCTTTTTTTTTTCTTTTTTTTTCTTTTTAATGTTTTGTAAGAGGGGGCAGCAGACTACTGTCTGTGGGAGGGTGTAAGAGTATTTATAGCCTTTTTTTCTTTTTTTTTTAATCTCGCTTATGTGTTCATGTTCCCCCATGACCATTTTTTATGAATGTTTATATAACTGTTCGCCTGTGTGCACTGCTGCTACTCCTGCTGCTGGTTAGATGAGCCATCCCTGAAAGACTCTCATCAGAATAATCACTGCTAGGCCAACAAACAAAGCTCAACAAATAATAATAATAATAATAATAATAATAAAAAAAGTTGTCATTTGCTTAAGGTAGACTTCTGGCATTTTCACATAAGCAGTTCTGTGCTGACTGTACATGCATTCTTATTGTGCAGTTTGGCAAAGGATGATTTTGGTGTTGTGAATCAATGGATTTCACATGCATGCCCATGGGCAGAGATACCACAAATCCTTTTATGTCTGTTTTTGACACTATTAGTCCATTTGCAATGCTCTTTATCCACCCTGTACACTCAGATTGGCTTGCTTTTAGTATAACCCATGTCACATCAATTTCACAGCGCTTGCTGAATTTCAGATTAAGGGAAAGATGCGGTCGGAGAATCCTAAAACAACACGGTGCGCTCACAGTTCTGCACTCACGTCCACTCACTGAGAGAGAGTCACTGTGCGGAGTCTGTAATCCTTACGTTTTCATTTTTGGAATAACCCACCCACTTACTCTGGTGAATCACTGTGTCCTTTCTGTGAAGTGCCTCCCCACTTCAGGTTGGTCACTTACGTAACTCAATAGGAAAGCTGCGTTTTAACGGCTACGCTCGACGGCGGAGGTTCCGTTCTGTACAGAAAGGACCCCGAGCGTTGTTCGCTGTTTAATGATACTGGTCGAGGCGTGAAGATATGCTGTGTTACTGTAAACAATCTGTGGGTGATGTCAGACTTTCAGCGACACCGTGTCACTGGCATGTGGGAGCGAGAATTTTAAGACTGCTCTGGAATGTGGAGGATATGTACTTACGTGAGACGACTGTAGAATTCCAAAACTCATATGAATTTCACATGAAGTTCATTATTGTTTGATTGCTACTGATCAATATTTGCACACCACACACGGTGCTTTTTTTTTTTTTTTCCCCCTTTAATGTCAGTCAGGATTTGTGTAATCATTAAAGGCGTGTTAAAAATGTTGGATAAAAATGCATTTTATTTACTTTTTATATCTTATTTACATCTATTCATTTTTTGACATTTGTTTAAGAGAGGTCGGGGGGGGGGGGGGGGGTTGTAATTTGATCTATTGTCAGTGTATCGTGTAGAAGAATATTAGTAATTGCTATTCTCCCTCCGAAATGTCACTGCTTAAAATGAAACATTGTGTTCTGTTCCCTCGTTCAGAAGAAAAACAAAGTAAAACAAGGAAAGAAGAACTCAAAGGAGATCGGTGCTCAGGATGGAAGTGGTAAGTGGTTTCCTGCCCTGCGCCCCTGTCATAACTGTGTATACGTGCGCTGGGCCTTGTGCCGCGGTGCTACCTGTCAAAACACCTCTACATATAAACTGACTCCTTTAGTTTAGAATCACAGACTGTGCTACAGGTAATATCGCAGGTAACAAACACCTGCTTGTGTGTTTGTCTGTGTCTGTGTATGCAAACATGCATATATAGATCATAGTTTAGGGACGAAAGGTATCGGAACTGCTAGCGTAAAACGGCGAGTGAGGTTGTTTTGTGTTTTTTGTGTGTGTGTTTTTTTTTAAATACTGTGTGCTAGGAAACTCCTGCTCTGTGCTTATATTCATATACCTGCTATAGAAACATGGCAGGCAAGGGCATGTGAACTGAACAATCAGTTGATTTGTATCTCATAAGTTATAGTTTATTCCCCTGAAGATGAATGATTTGTGACGCCAGAGTTTCTCTTCCCTTTTGAAAAACAGTTGCAGGTGCGCATTAGTCTTGAATTACAAAGCTCTTTCAGTGTTGGTTTCAGACTTTTCTAACTGATTATAGACCTAGTTTATTTTGCGCGAAAACAGTCTTTCACGGAGCTGATGAGTGATAGATTGCACGTCTTCCAAATTCATTGTTAGGCTTTGTTGACTTTGGCCTCAACCAGTGACTGAGTAATGGTATGATGATGAGACCTAACCCATGGGTTCTGACTGTGTGTGAGATTATGACTTCTGACTGAATGACACCGCACAGCATCTCGGATGGTTCTTTTGGGAAAGACGGATCCGAGGCTGAGTGATCGCTAACGCTGCGTTGTTGTCTCCCTCCAGGAAAACTCCCATTGGACGAGCTTTGCGCCGGCGTGGAGAAGCGTCTGGAGCAGTACGTGTGGCAGGTCAAGGTCCTCCAGGATGCTTTGGAGGCTGAAGGAAACCTGGAGAGGGACAAGCTGCTGAAGACCAATCTCCATGGAGATCTCTGCCTGCTAGTCCACAGCATCACTGAAAAGGTCCAGCATTTCACTTCGAGTCTGTGTCTGAACTTTTACACCTGTAACACGCCGTTCAATCTCACAAGAAGTCCCCCCCCCCCCCCCACAAAGACATGCACCGTCAAGCTGAATATCATTCACAAGAGAGAACAGAAAACAAATACCAGATGACGCAGATGTGTAAGGTATTGTGCAGTTGTCAACGGTAATGATAAAGCGATGCCTTTCCATTACGGTATGAAACGGGAACAGTGCCGATCTGCGAGCGTTTGTTATGATGCCTGCTCAGCACTTCATCCTCTGCACGGACTGAACGTCAGGAATACTTTGGCACGCTGAGGTATTAGGAAACTGTGACCGACGAAACCAGACCTGTTTTACGAGAAAGCCAGCCCTTCACAGACCTATAACTTCAGAGGGCTTTCTGTTTCTTTTTTTTTTTTTTTCCATCGCATAATGTAAAGAAAACACCTGTCCTTTACAACAAAAAACAAAAGATGACATGTGTATTAACGGGCAAGTAATGTCTTCCCCGTCTCTGTGACGGAGTTTCTCAAAGTTGTTCATCTAGTTCTCTTTAAACTCAGAGACATTCCAAGACGTCAGCTTTAGACAGGAGGAAATTTCACTTTTGGTGGAATAATTGTACGTTTGTAGATGGTCACACTTTTTCACGTCCTGGCCCACTGTAAAACCTACCTGGACATTTTCCTTTTTAACTTAGATACATTTTTCTGCAAAAGAAAAAAAAAATTCATCCCGTAGCAATGCTAAAAAAAACACACTAAAAACTCCTCAGATTCACCATACCATTAACAGTGTGTTCATATTGAATTCTCCAGTGAATGTGTGTGTGTGTGTGTGTGTGTGTGTGTGTGTGTTTTTTTTAAATATCGCTTGAGTTAAAAAAAAAAGAAAGAAAGAAAAAAAGCTATTTGAGAGCATATCGTGTATAATTTGGTTTATAGCGTTCTTTTCATTCTCACAGGGGACAGGACAAAGCGTTATATTTCACTCCGTATATTTCAGCATGTTAAAAAACGCTCGTTGGTATACCTACCAGATTTCAATACATGTAAACAGTCTAAAACACTGGAAAATGTCGTCCCACTCAAATAACATGTTGGAAAAGTCCGTTTTTTTTTCTAATATTATAATGGACCCATATGTCATAATGGGTGAATTCTCCCTCTCAAAGAGACTCCCATTTCAATACAGGGGAGGGCCAGTCCATTGAGGTCACATATTTCACTGTGTTTGAGTAAACTGATGATACTTTGTCTTTGCGTCTTGTGTCTTCTAGGTAAAGCAGGACACGGCCAATGAACTCCAAGGTCCACATGCGGAGCAGATGAGGAAAACCTTTGAGGAGCACACCAGCAAATTACAAGGTCAGAATGGAGGCACATAAGAGGAGACACTTTCCAGAAGTCTCCCTGCCTGTTCACATTTCTGAAAAAAGTTATGATTCATTCATTTCTGTTATGGAATTGTTTGTGTTATGGTTGTTAAGAGCGACACCTGCTGGAAATTTGTTTATTTTGCCTTGAGCAGAAAAGGTTAAAAAAAAAAAAAAGAGAGAGCGAGAGAGAGAAAATGATTCATATTTGTCGAACCAAGTTCACGTTTGGTTCACGAAAGACGGCATCAGGCTCATGTTTCTTTTACTTTGTTGGGTCTGTGTTCAGGTTTGATGTTCCATGTGTTAATGGTTTCCTTTAAACTAAATTCCGTTTGACGTACGAAGCTCGTCCATCAAAGAAACCCGTAAAATAAACCGCTCGCTCGGCCTGTCAACAAAACAGCAGCAGGAAAATGAACTGAAACCCAGCAAATCAACCTCACATTCATCCTCGTTACATAAGTCTGTATTCCGAGTCTGTATGAATGCACTGTAAATGTAAAAGAGCATGTGACAATCAAAAGGAAATTAACGACACCCCTCCCCCCCTCCCCCCCCGGCTGCGCTAACCCATTACACGTTTTGAGCGTTCGTCTGAAGACACTCTAAATGAAATGACTTTCGCCCCCACAGAGTTGGAGCAACTTCACACCGAGGAGAAAAAGACCTTAACCGAGACACATCTGGCAGAGCGGAATGAGATGAAGGTAAAACATATGACCAGCGATATTCATATTCACTTACCCTGTCACATTCTTATTCACTTACCCACTGTATGTTGCCCTGATGTTAGTCCCTTCATTAGATTAACTCAGATGTCGTGTAACAAACACTGCATTATGCGTTTTTATTTTTTTATTTTTTTCTTCTTCTTTTTTTTTTTTTTTTGGGCACATTACTCATATGACATGACTGGTGTGAACTCTGTGTGAACCGTGAACAGGAGCAGATAGAGTCGCTGACAGGGGAGTTGAAGCACTTCACTGAGCTGAAGAGAAGAGTCGAGGCGTCCACCTTGAAGAAGGATCTGCAGAGAAATATAGAGGTACGATGGGCGTAGAAAACCGATCGAGCTTCTAGATGGGTAGACCTGATTTACAATGGGTAGACCTGATTTTAGGATGGGTAGACCTGATTTTTGATTCTCACGAAAGGCAAAGTTTGGGTCGCGTAAACGTCAGAGTACTTTTTTCGTAGAGGTTAGGGTTAGGGTTATTGTAACTCAAATCTATATTAGCACCCCTGAGACAGAAAGCTCTCAGATTTAGTGTATTTAAATGAATGGTATGATATCTGGCACCTCTCTCTCTCTCTCTCTTTTTTAATGAATTGTGCTTTAGTTTGTTCTACAAAACTTGCATCCATTTGTCCTATTACTTACCCCTTTTTCTTCCCCACAACTTTCTCTCTCTCTCTCGCTCTCTTTTTTTTTTTGTCTCCACATCTCTCTATCTTTCTGAGCAGACACACGGCAGCCCAGGTGCATTCTGGGAGCAAGAGCAGGAGAGTCTGTTGTTTGTCATTGAAATGAAGTCGGAGAGTATACAAGAGCAGAGAAACAGACTGCTGCAGATGGAGGCCTTGGTACACACACACACTCCCACACACACACACACACACACACACACTCCCACACACACACACACACACACACACGTGCTCACCTTTTTTGGTCCGAATGGAAAAAACTGACCTCTTGCACCCTCCATTTCCCTTAACGGTGGTGTGGGAGCTATGACGGAGTCATATGTTTGTGATTTTAATGGTTGTTACTCCCTTTGCACTCCTGTGTACTCCTGCACTCCTGGAAGATTACACAGCGAGTGTGTCGGGGGGGGGGGGGGGGGTGTACGCTCATCAGTTGTTTACATTCTCTCTCCAAGGATATGCTAGTGAACATCAGATCTTCGAGTCCTGGAGCGATATTCAACACATGAATGCCTTAAAACCACTTCTCCGCTCCTGTCGTGAGAGCGAAGAACTCTCCTCTCGTGCAGAAAGTGCAGATTTAACGCTCATAAAAAAAAAAAAAAAAAAAAAACCTCCCAGAGTTGGCGTGTAAACAGAACTCAGACTCACTGACTGAAACGCACAATAGTGTTGACTGTCCCACCAAGGGATCCCCCCCCCCCCCCCCCCTCAAGCTTGTCTTCTGTAGATGTGCATCAACAACACTTTCTGGGGGGTTTTTTGGTCTTTGTTTGAGGCACAGTGTGTTAATTAAGTGTGTATTGTTGTATATCAGAGGCACACACACACACACACAGTTTTTAATCCTCGTGGTTCTGTGCATCTGGAAACACGCCTCACAGACTCTGTGGTTCTCCACTCCGCCCTGCTCTGTTCCTCAACCCTTCTCTGCCACTACTTGCAGACTTGATCGGATATTTTATTGCCTGTAAATTATATGGTGTTGCTTTTTTACATGCACTCCTTTCATAAGGACTTTAAGGACAGAGAGATGCAGTGTCAGAAAAAGAGACTCTGGGATGGTGTGTATATTGATTGGGCCAGTAGCAGACAGGCTGTGAATTAGAGAAACTCCAAATCCCATAATGCTTTGGGCCTCAAATTTGAAGACAGTGTCCCTTAAGTATAACACTTCATTGTTTGCATTGTGCTGATATGGAGAACAAACACACAGGCACACTACACTTAAGCAGCCGTCCATAAACAATGAGGCTTCTTCGATGAATGAAAGGCGTCAGTTTTGTTTGATCCTGTCTGTTAGTGAAAATGTTTTTCTGATGATTACTGCAGGCGGAGAAAAAGCTCTCCTTGGAGGATCAACTCGTGCATGTTCTGCAGCAGAACGAAGACCTTAGAGTTCGGATGGAGAACTATCAAACCCTTATTCAGTAAGGCCTGTTCCCTCCAGTTATCCTACCCCTCTGCTCAGTTCTCAATGCCTAAGTCCCTTACTGGGTGTCATCTGGTACCAAAGGAACATCACTTTGAGCGTTATACCATAGTTAAAAAGCTTCTTTATCAGTCTCAAGGATTCTGTCAATGTTTTTATTGTTTTCCCATAACCTCATGTGCTGTGTCAGGTGATACTGTCAGGTGATATACACGAGTCAGCACCTTTTATATAAGTTCAATAAACTTTGTTTGTCCTACTAGCTTTTTGTTACTGTAGCAATACATGGAACATTGGTGGACTCCTTTTTCTCCCTGTTGAACGAGTAGTACAGTTTTATTTCTGTACATAAACGCCACCTAGTGGCCATATGTATAACACGACGAATAATGTGTCGAGTATTTGAATGAGCTGGAAGACCAGATGTTTTTGAGAAAGATTGTGTAAGGTTGAGGGGTGATAGAATGAGGCGATCGTTTAGGAGTCATCTGGTCCGCGTTCCCGAAACCGTCACACGTCTTTTCTACTTTACAGGCAACTGTCAAAAGAACAGAGGGACCTGCAGGAGGCGCTAGAGAGGCAGTGCATGGAGAACCAGAAGCTTTCTCAGGAGAAGGAGGAGCTCCTCTTCAAACTGTTGCACAACCAAGACTCCTCTCGCTCCTCTCGCTCCTCTTTCCACATGTCCGCTCCCGTCCCGCAGGCCTCCGTCAGCTGATGGAGCTCCAGCGCAGCCCTGAAATGTGACTGCCGTAACCAACCTGCTCCCGCCTCCGCTTCACTGGGACCTGGCTCTGCTGACACACTGCAGGAACTCTCTCACATCTGCCCGTTTGCCTCAGTGACAGTCAAACTGAGAGTAGGAACTCATGTGCCCCGTGAGGCCTTACACTGATGTTCATTTTTTCATTTTTTTTCCATTGTTAAAATGTTTTTATCAAACTTTTGCTACCCCGTTGAAACAGTTTGCGTTATGATACCGAAGAATTCTTGCGAGGTTTTTTTTTGTTTTTTTTAATCCGCATAACTATGGAAAAAAATTATTCTGACATGGAGCGAAACAGCGACTCAAGGGTTCAACTGTTATTTTTTTTTTCTCTTCGCCGTACGGGACAAGAAAAAATGCAGTCACACTAAAATGTGTTTTTTTTTTCTCCAAAGTGTAAGAACAACTTTTTTTTTTTTAACCTGTAACATTTCCAAAACCAAAAGCACTTCTAAGTGTTTTGTTTTTTTTCAGATGCACTAGCACTTTTATATCAGTATTTTTATGTGTTTGTGTACGTGAGAGAGAGTGTGACAGACTTTATTAGCGTGCTGGCACAAGACTCGTGTATCTGCATAATCACACTTTGGATATGGTCACAAGCGTCAGCTATGAGCACCTGGGTAATTGGATGGAGACTTTTATTTTGAAGTCAAGTACTGGGTGATAACAGGAGAAATACAGCAGCGTTTCTCTGATATTCTCCGAACAACACAACGCACGTGTTCAGCTGTTTCACAAAGGGGCAACGTTAGCACTGGTGAACTCGCCCAGTCGAAGAAAAGACGGCATTGTTGGACATGGCTCAGAGTTTGTCAAGACGTCAGCGTGGATGGATGTTTTGTTTTGTTTTCTTTTCTTTATGACTTTTGTTTTTAATGAACATCATGTGACTTGTTCTTTCTGTGCTACTGTAGAATTGTTTACCTCTCGATCGGTGCCTTTTGTTTTTGAACATCAAGTCACAATAAAAGCTGTATCTTGAATACTGTATTTCCTATGTCTTATTTTTCATCTCTTTTGTCTGAAACAGATACACTAGTATAGGGCAGGGGTTACCTGGGGACTGGGGCCTTGAAATATACTGACCTCATGCTTTATATATCACTTAGGGATAGTTTCTCAATTCTTTGTGTCAGGATCTTCTTTAGCTGCTCTGTCAGGCCAGAATATTACCCCAGGCTCTGATTAACTGAATCTGTGTAAGTGCTGAATTCAAATGAACCGCTGAGACAGAATGAACTTGGTTGTGTGAGTTGATCTACACAGAGCTTCGTTAATTTCCCTCCGTAACCACCAGGGGGCAGAACAGAATAGAGTAAATTGGGAAATGAAACTGATCAAGTCTTCTCTGACAGAAGGCAAGTTCTCCTTCATGCTGGTATCTCAAAATCTGCTATTTAAGTAATATTAAACAGCCTCGATTTGACTGCACCAATGAATGTTTTACACTCTAAGCTTCTCACGCTTCAGCTTGAACAGATCAGTCAGCACAGGTCACTGAGGTCAAAAGATATTATCAGTGCAAAACCTCAGAGTTAAGATTACGTAGATTTTCATAGGTAATAATTAATCTACTGTTCTATATTTGTAACATAATTTTTTATAGGCATATCTATCTATATATCTATCTATCTATCTATATATTTTTTTTCTTATGATCATACACTTTTGTAGTTCAGCTGTAAACAATATATACTAAACATAGCAGGTAGCTTTTAGTTCTTTGTGATATTAAAATCATTAAGCTGAATAAAAGCACATGAGCTGAATGGTTTGATGAAATGCCATCTATGAGGCAAAAAGATCACAGAGAGACAGAAACCTTTAAACAGACTTAGTAGAATAGCATTTAATACCCCTTAGGGAACTAATGGCCATCCCGTCAGTAAACAGCTGGACCTTTGAGCATTTAGTAAGGTTAACTCACCTCCTTACTTTCACTATGGCCAGTCAGGCGAGAAGGGCCGGTGGGTATAGAAACGTGACCATAGTCATGTGATTGACAGACTCATTGGTGATGTTTGTTCCTTCTACCGACCTTGTCAATTTGTTCTCTCTCTCTCTCTCTCTCTCTGTCCCTCTCTCTCTCTCTCTCTCTCTTTCTGTCTGCCGCTCTCTTTAGGGGCTGTTGACCGGATGTTAGGATCAGCGGTTGGGTGGCTGTTTGACATGCTGGGACAATGCCCGGCCAAGCTGCGGGATAAGTGCAGGTCAGGCCCCCCTGTTACAATGTCATGCGGTTCCCAGAGCATTTGCCAGCCACCTGGGAGCCCCTCAGCGTCCGGGGATGGAGAGCTCTGTCGGGCAACAAACACAGCAGAATAAGGTCCACAGACGCGCAGTCGACAACGCATAGTTCTGCAGGCAACGTGTCAAACCAGTGGTCTCCGCGCAAATGGACTGGATAAACCAACATGTCCCTGTTTATATTCTGTAAAAGGAAAAAATGTGTGTGTGTGTGTGTATATATATGTATATATATATATATATATATATATACACCAGTCTTTTGAGACACGAAAACATGTTAGTGCACCATAACGTAGAGACTCATGTCGCTTTGTTACTGGATGTCAACGTAGGTCACTACTATAAACTGCTTCAACAGATCATCTGGGTTATTTTACTTGTATTTCGTGCAAAAAATATACCGTAGCATAGGCCTGTCGCGCGTGAAGGATTTTTACCGTATATTCATGAGAAAAGATTATTCTGAGGTCTAAGTCTAAGTTTGAGGTTTTAAATGTACGCCGTAGTCTAAACGATAACAGTTATCCAGTGGTTGTGAAGTCGTTACCTCGAAATCTTTTGGAATTAATACATCAATATTGAAGTGCCAGATAACTACCTTGCATTAATTCAACCTGTGTTACACTTTTCAGTTTTCAGGTCGCGGAATTTTAATGAGTAGAACACTTAAGTACACTTATAAAAATACCGTTAAAACCCCTCTGTGCCGGGGCACAGTGATTTCTAAATATAATTTGTATATAAAATCACCCTGATGAGCCCTGTTGCACACTTTTCTTGGGTCTTCTGAGTTAACAGTGCCTAGTTATTTAAACAATCCAGATATAAATGCAAAATAAGAAGAAGAGGGGTAAAAAGTTGAACAGTTGGCTACAATAGGCAATTGATAAGTCATCTCGTTTTGGTTTTAAAACATGAAGCCAACAAAAGTTAATGGAGACTTAATGTTGTGCTCTTTAATCGTCTGACATAAAATCAATAGATAGATTGATAATTGCCAAATAACATCTGCTTCGCTTCTCGGCAAAGTGAATCGGGTCTGAGAAAAAAAAAATAAGTTGACGATGTGACATCCGCACGGAAGACATCATCTTTACAGGTGTAAGGAAGTGGCGGGAGCTCTGTTTTGTACACACCTGAGTCGTGCAAGGTCCCTTTGTGCATTATTAGCCGTATGAAAGTTATACAATACCTGTCCTTCATCTCATAATTTGTTAATTGCTCTGTAATAGAACCATCCCCATATTCATTAACGCGGCTGAAAATAATGTGTTGCTATTACATCTGTTCCCATGTCCTCAGTTAGATCAAGTGTGAAATGCATTTTATGTGTACCGTATTTATTACATTTTCCATTATTTTATTACATTACCCTTACGTTACTAAGGAGTGGAAGAAAAAAAAAAAGGATCTCTGCAAAATTCAGCCCTAATGTTAACCGCTATTTTAGTGCTGTAGAGGTGTTCTTTGTCACTTTGGCTTAGAACAAAAAAGGTGAAAATTGCACCCTGGGGAAAACAGCTTTGATTAAAAGGTGTAGTCTCCCCCCGCTGCCACCATCGCCCCCCTTTACACGCTTTTATCCTGCCTCATTTTCCGTGCTTGATTTTTTGGCAGACTTTGGTTTGCTTAATGTACCATAACTGAAGCATGGCATCTTTCCACCCAATACAACACCAAAATAATCTATATAACTATTTATGAGCTGATTCTCAGGCATAAAATCCAACAAATTTAGCTTAGCTATGGTTTTTATGTCACATAATGAAAGCTGTCGAGAAATACAACGCCAAGAGATCATTCCCAAGCGTCTCGGCCCATTTTGATAAATATCGCAGGTTTAGATTCTCGAGCACTGCTCCTTGGTTCGTTGTTGTTTATATCATCGATTACAGAGGATGTGCGGTAAACATATTAAGGACTACAGCACGTCTCCACTTTGGGTTTGATGAGGACCGGCTTTGCGCAGGGATGCGAGCGAAACCACCTGGAAGCGCACAGGGAAGAGGAGAGGAATACGCTAAGCAGACCTGATGCACTGGCTCCAAATGCGTCCCACCTCGAAGACAAATAAAACACCAAGTGTTCCTACAGGCAAGTCTCCATGTACAGATGGCCCGCCTCACACATACAGTCAGCCCGTTCCATACGTGAACGTCCAGGGCTTTTTCGGCCTCGATTCTCAATACTGTGTGATTCTCCAAGCCTCGCGGCAGTAGAATTGCGTCTGTCCATTTAAACGCTCCCCCTCCCCCGCCCGCCTTTGTTTTCTTTTTTTTTTCTTTTTAAATTGTCTGTTTATCTTATTCTCCTCCAGATGGGGTGTTTTGTTGAACTACCAGTAGGCGCCACAAGAGGTCCCTATGTTACAATAAAGCCGATTCTTCCTGCAGCTGCTGGAAGACGGGCGCTTGTGGTTGTTTTTGATCAGATAAGACACTCAAGTTGTTTGTTAAACCATTCATTTAAATATGCGAGGAATAATAACGTCATAAATCAAGAGCTTGAGGCACACATTGCCCCTTTGCGTCGACGAAAGTGACATTCAAAGTGATTTTCAACAAATGTTAAGATTAGTACCGCACAACTGAGTTAAAACTTAACTGCCTTATTGTGTAGTAGATACCACTAATACAAATGCTTATTTTGCCCATACTTTTTTTTTTACTCTGGTGATCTCACTTACCGATGTTCTTTACCTTTAAATAAGTAATGTTTGTTATAAACCGTAGCAGGTAAACTTGAAACTCTCCTGTGTCCTGTTCATCTGTCCCTAAATGATTGTAGCATCAATAATCTCTAAAATCTGTGTTTTACTCACACTAGTCAGATTGTCACAGAAGGGAGGGAGGAGGGGAAGGGGGAACCATGAAGAATTATTCCTGTTAAACTGCCAACACGTATGTTGGTTGCCTGTCACCAAAGATGAGATGACAATTAACGGCATATGGGAGAAATAGATTAGCAGAATAGATTAGGTAGGAGATGACTGGTTTCTGTCCCTTTGAGGTATGTGCCGGGAGAGCCCCTCACAACCACACAGTACTCTATACGCACCGTGTGTCTTCGCTTGCTGAGGGATATGGTTAGCTACGACATTGTTGGCATAGCTCGCATACAGGCGAAAACATGTTGAAGAAATAGAGTTTTGTTAATGGTATACTCCCTCCAGCAATTTGTCCCTGACAACAACACATAAATTATCATTTAATAGCTGTATATATATATATATATATATATGTATATATATACAAACACACACACACACACACACACACACACACACACATATATATATATACATGTATATATATATACCTTTTGCAGCACTGGCTAAGGTCTCAAAAAATTCAATGGGAATTTTTAAAAAAAAATTTATTTGCTTGTTTGTTTGTTTCCTCTAAAAGTAAATGCTCTTGTCAGTACAAAGCGACTTTCTGAAATATTAAAGAGAGAGGTAAAAGTCTCTTGGGCTGAGCGTATCAGAGGGCACTGGGGAGGGAGAGCTCTTTAAAAGCTGGTCCCTGGTGTCTGTATTTAAAGACAGGCTGCACAGACATATTCTCCTGCCAGACTAATTATTATCTAAAAATCCATGTGATGTAAAAAAAAAAAAAAAGTTGCAGCCAAGAGATCTGAGTCTCATTCTGGAATGACCAGGGGAGCAGAACGGGCTGCAGTTTAGGAACCGACTGTGTGAAGTAAGTAGGTTCTGCCCCGCCTCCTCCTCTCCTTCCTGCTTTGAGTTTCATTCAGACCTGGACACATTTGTTAAGTAACCTCATACGGGCAAACTCACACGTCTAAACCATGTCATATTTGTATTTACTAAATATTCCAAGCTCTCTCGGCACGTCTCTGCTTGATCTTCTTTTTCTTTTTTTTTCTTTCTTTCTTTCTTTTTTTTTTTTTTTTTTTTTTTCGCCGATGTGTATTTTGTTTCCACACCTGCTGATGGTGAATGAATGGGAGGTTGAGACCATCAGCACGGAAGCGTTTGCTGGTCGGGGGGCACAGATGAGCCCACGGCAAAAAAACGAGCTAAATCGGTGACAGCTAATGGATGAAAGATGTGGCCAGGCCGCATTCTCTCCGTGCAAAACATCCCAGAGTTCACTTTCAGCTCCCCCTGTCTCTCTCTCTCTCTCTCTCTCTCTCTCTCTCTCTCTCTCTGTCTCTGTCCCTCCCCCTCTCCCTCTCTCTCTCTGTCTGTCTGTCTTCTTTTTCTTCTCTTTCTCTCTCTCTCTCTCTCTCTGTCTCTCCCCCTCTCCCTCTCTCTCTCTCTCTGTCTGTCTGTCTTCTTCTTCTTCTCTTTCTCTCTCTCTCTCTCTCTCTCTGTGTCTCTGGGTTCACTTATCATGTCAACTTGTGTCACCTCTGTGAAATGAAGCAAATTACAAGTTGATCATTGATAAAGATCATTTTTCAAAGACGTAAAAGGCTTAGGAAACGTTGAGAGGTGTAATCACTGACCGTATCACCAGTTACAGAAAAACAGAATATTTTTATTTATCAGGTGAAATATTCATAGTCACTTCTAAAGTTACCTCCTGAACAGAACACTTCATTGTGTAACTTGGTCAAAAAGGTATGGATTCCATAAAAGAGACATTAACATAACATTATCCTTTAGGTTTTCTTATATTTTGAGTCAGTCTTTGTGTGTAAGTAGGCTAACACTGTGTGAAGCAAAAAATCTGTCTCAGAGGTCTCGAAAATTGACGGACGCAGAATTAGTCTGAAATTAGCCGTTAAACAAGACTTAGCACCAAAAACAAACAATGAATCAACATAAAAGAAAACAGGAAAACAAACACAAAGGTGCAGAGAGGCGTTTAAGGCTTAATTGCGCACACTGGGGACCAGTTTGGGCTGGTTAAGGCCTCTATTTAAAGCCCTGTCACCTTTAGGGATTGCACTGGAAACATACGCTACCACAGGAAGACCCCAAGGGCTTGGGAGGTGCCCCCCCCAACCCAACACACACACACACACACACACACACCACCCCCTGTTCTTCTCCCTGTCTCAACTCCACCACCAAACAAAGAGAGGGGCACCCTCCCCTGACACCTGTCAACACGTTAGGTGTCAAATAAACATCCTTTCAACCTTTGCCAACAGGTAAGTGACTGAAAGGCCGACCACTTTTGGACATCACAGCTCTTTGCTTCAGATTTACTAAAGCAGAACTGGATGACAGAGCCATCTATAAGGCATGGTCTACTCTCTCTAAAATCAGAGTAGGACAGACACAGACGCTTCAGGAGAGGAGAAAAACCCGGATAGTCCGTCCACACCTCTTTGTCTTCAGACGACTCATTTGGTTCGCATTAATCTGGGTTTTGTTTTTTTGGTTTTTTTTTATGTGTCAGTCCTGTTTCTGCCAATGCGGCCCCCGAAATCGCTCAAACAGTCCTCCTCATTTACCTCGTAACTTCGTCTGTTTTATTGGCCCAAGTGCCTCAGAGTGATGCCTCCAGCTGTCAAGAGTGCTTAGGTATGACTCTAAACTTCTGCTTTTATGACTACTTAGATGGTAATATATATCGTCCAGAATTCCACAGGTGTCTTCTCAAAGTGGTCTGGATCAGATAAGGCCACTCTGACAGTTTTCCCGCCTAAGCTCCAGGCTCACGCTGCGGCTGAAGGCCCGCGCAGGAAGGAAGGAAACGTGAAAATAATGGTATATTTAACAGACACCTTCACTATAAATCTCCATACAGACGTCAGTAGTTAGGATAGTGGTTTCTAACGAAGTCTAAGAACCGCCTAACGCGTGCAAATGGCATTGAAATTTGGGTAGGTCCCCATACCTTTGTTTAATGACAGGGTTTTTAAAAGTTAATGACATGGATCGGCACAACGTGACATTTGACTGAGACTGATTGCGAAAAAAAAAAAAAAAAAAAAAACCTCTCCTAGTTCCCTCTATTAATCTCACATTCGAAGCTGTTTTAGCGTTCGATTCAGACTCGATGATCTCTGTGGAAATTCATTGTTACCCATTTGTTGGCTCCCAGTGAACTGATGGATTGAAAACCCTTGTGACCAAACAAATAGTGAGTGATGTTCGATGTAAAAAGCAGACGTTATGGGTGATAAAGGCTAAGACGTAATTACGGTGACACTTGTCAGTTTATTGGTGTCTGGTCTGGCATGTTGTCATGAATAAAAGCTGGTTCGTGTGTCTGTGCTGGGATGTGTCTTTTGCGTCACTGGAGGGTTTTTGTTGATTTTTTTTTTGGGTTTTTTTGCCAGACTGTACAGTGCAGATGGTAACAAACCGTTTGTCAATCATCCAGTCCGACAGAACAAAACAGGCCGTGTGACGTATCTGTCTGTGAACTCAGGCTGGATCTGCTGGGCCACTCCTAAGTTCATAATGAAATGTATTGTGGAAACTGTCACTCAGATGTTAATCAATTCACATAATGCTCCAATGGTTTATACCCTCGAGGACTGAGGACCGACTTTGTCAACAGAAAGGGAAAAAAAAAAAGAGAGAGAGTTGTTGTCTGAGTCTGTTTGGTTGAGCACAAATATACAAGATGTCTACATATACGTGAGGGAGATGGATGGATAAAAAGCAATTGTAAGGTAAGCTGGTATCGCTGATTTAATGAGACAATAAAATATTGACATGTCCAGTCAAGCCATTTTCCTATCATTGTTTGTAACTGTGAACTGACGAGGCTCCACCTTTTTCATGTTTAAGGAGGAATCTGTCATCGGATTCAGGCCTGAGGTCCTTCATATGAAAAGTGGATCTGACGGATGTTAGAGGACGGAATGACTGAATCACACATGAGTTAGCGCACGTAAATCATCATTCCAAACCGGCTCTTACTGAAATTCCTCCCTCGGATTTCGGGAAACGTAGAAAAAAAAAACCTGTCTCTCTCTCTCTCTTTCTGTCTCTCTCGCTCTCTCTCACTGTCTCTCCTTGCCAAAGGGGTGTTGAGTCAGGCCAGGATAAGCGTAAATACGGTTCGTATTGTCAATACTTCAGGTGCTTTTGTTGAATTATCCATCCAGGTCCAAACTTGCTGTATTCCACCACCCGTGCCCCCCCACCCCCACCCCGACTCCCACCCCCCCCCCCCCCCCCCCACATCAACAGACCATTTAAACGAGTAATGTTTAAATTAAAAACTCTTCAGTGTCAAGCGGTTTAACGTCAGACAATTCATGACTGTCGGATTATGGTGAGGTGAAACAGAGCTGTCTCTGTGGTATCGCTCCGGGCTCAGCCGCTCTAGTCCAGACTGCTCACGTGTCGGCTTAGTTCAAATAAAAGCGTGCTACGCTCGAGCAGTTTTGTGATTCTAAGGTACATATCCAGAGAGATGCCATGAATTGCACTTGGCGTGTTCAGGTGGATGTTGAGTTTATCTAGTGCATTCTCTCCATTATGTCAGATGTCTTAATTTTGGTTTTGAGAGCTCACGGTGATTAGCTCATTTGTACCCGATGTCAGTCATCTATACTAATTGATTGTCTTTGCTCTTGGTGGGTTTTTTTTAGATAGAAATCTGTGCGTAGAAGCTCTGAATGAGGCTTAATAGAGATTAATAGTGACAGAATAAGCTAGAGGGAATAAAAGGACTGACGAGTTTATGCTGATACCAATTCAAAATAAGATACAAATGTATCTGGGTGCATTTCTGTGATGTCCAATGAAATGACGTCATCTGAATCCAAGAGGGCTGGTGGATAAACATCTATTCAGCCGCAGTCATAAAGCGCTCCATTTGATCTGACAGGGAAACGTCGCAGCGCTTTGTGAATGTTAACTCAACTGATTATCCTAAGCCTCCTCAAGCGTTTAGTTTTGACAAAGGCCTAAAAATGAAAATGGACATGTGCACACCTTCATCCATAAAGGCCTGTGCGCATGTGTGTGTGTGTGTGTGTGTGTGTGTGTGAATGTGTATGTGTGTGTGGCATGTAATTCTACTGTTTCAATGATTAACAAGTCCAGTAACAGCCTTTTTTAAATTTAATCTGTGAGGAACCTTCACTTTGCTCTGTGTAGTATTACTTTTAACTGCATTACTGCTGAACAGTGTCAGGGTTATTTTCACTGCATTACTGCTGAACAGTATCACATGCCTTTTGACTGCATTACTGCTGAACAGTGTCACATGCCTTTTCACTGCATTACTGCTGAATAGTGTCACATGCCTTTTGACTGCATTACTGCTGAACAGTGTCACATGCCTTTTGACTGCATTACTGCTGAACAGTGTCACATGCCTTTTGACTGCATTACTGCTGAACAGTGTCACATGCCTTTTCACTGCATTACTGCTGAACAGTGTCACATTAATTTTCACTGCATTACTGCTGAACAGTGCAGTATTCCTTTTCACTGCTTTACTGCTGAACAGTGTCAGGGTTATTTTCACTGCATTACTGCTGAACAGTGCAGTATTCCTTTTCACTGCTTTACTGCTGAGCAGTGCAGTATTCCTTTTCACTGCATTACTGCTGAACAGTGTCCGGGTTATTTTCATTGCATTACTGCTGAACAGTGTCACATATCTTTTCACTGCATTCCAACTGAACAGTGTCACATGCCTTTTCACTGCATTCCAGCTGAACAGTGTCAGGGTTATTTTCACTGCACTGCTGCAGAACAGTGTCACATGCATTTTCACTGAATTACTGCTGAATAGTGTCACATGCCTTGTCACTGCATTACTGCTGAACAGTGTCACATTAATTTTCACTGCATTACTGCTGAACAGTGCAGTATTCCTTTTCACTGCTTTACTGCTGAACAGTGCAGTATTCCTTTTCACTGCATTACTGCTGAACAGTGTCACATGCCTTGTCACTGCATTACTGCTGAACAGTGTCACATGCCTTGTCACTGCATTCCAGCTGAACAGTGTCACATGCCTTTTCACTGCATTACTGCTGAACAGTGTCACATGCCTTGTCACTGCATTACTGCTGAACAGTGTCACATGCCTTGTCACTGCATTCCAGCTGAACAGTGTCACATGCCTTTTCACTGCATTACTGCTGAACAGTGTCACATGCCTTGTCACTGCATTCCAGCTGAACAGTGTCACATGCCTTTTCACTGCATTACTGCTGAACAGTGTCAGGGTTATTTTCACTGCACTGCTGCGGAACAGAAGTGCCACTAGATCTGTGGTGTTGGCTTACAGTAAGCAGGCGTTAAGATGAATTTAAAATTACGGTTATGAAATAACATATTATTTAATCAGTCAGATAGTGCCTGTAGGAACAATATAGATGAATATCGTGCTGAAAATAGAGGAGGTTGAGGGACTTTCATGACTGAATGCTATAACTATCTCTTGCTCTTTCCCTCTCTCTCTCTCTCTCTCTCATTCTCTGTCTCTCTGTCTCTGTCTTCTCCTCTCTCTCTCTCTCTCTCTCTCTCTCTCTCTCTCTCTGTTAAAGCTACTTCCAGGTTACCGACATTTCAATCATTAGTGGTCTTCTCTATCATAATATGTGAATTTCACATCCCTAATTAGGGCTCCAGGGGCTGGCTGCATAAAATGAACTGTTAAGAGTAGTCTTGACAAGTCATTCGTTTCAATTTTTGCTGTTAAGTTCGCCGTTCTGTATCGTGAAAGAGAGACAAAATTTGAGATCTCTGAATGTGACTAGTGAAGGTGCATGCAAAAGAACAGCATAGCTGAGCGCTGAGCTAAACAGGGGGCCGTTAAAAGATTAGAAACATAATTGAGTTTTACCTGCACATCATCATCTCAGCCTCGCTCTGCTGAAGCCAGAAATAATTCAGCCTGTTTTTCTCTGAGGCTGCCATAAACAAGCTAATTTGACAGAATTTGAGCAGCTTACACCTACATGTTTGTCAAGAGCCATTGTAAGCGTAGCTTTACCTTGGCAAGAGACAAGCAATTGAAAAGACGGCAGGACTAGCGTGATCTGATTCTCTGTAATGCTTTAATTTGGGGTTTCCCGTTCCAGCAAACGCAGGGACCAGCAGGTCAACTCCAAACAGCAGAAGGAGCCAACCAATCCCAACCGTCACGCAGCCGAACAGACAGGAGAGATTAAGACGTCAAGCGGACGAAAACCGACACTGTCCTAAATGAAAGCGCTTCTGTCATCCACTTCTACAAAACAGCAGCAAAGCTGAAGGAGGTGGGGGGGGGGGGGCATAGCTGTCACTCTCGCCCAATGGCTGGGAGAACTGTGCCATCAGGAGATGCCATGCACAAACAGATGGGAGAGTGAATTCGTCTTCACTTGCTGGTGTATATCAGAGGGGAAGGGGGGGGGGGGGGGGGTTAGTGACGGCGAGGGAGAGAAAATCAAGCTTATGATGAATATAGAAGTTCCCCACAGGGGAGGGGTGGGGGCTGTGGGGGGGGGGGGGGGTGAGCTGAAGTAAAGCCTTCGGCCGTTGGAGGTGAGAAGTCTTAATCCATAATTAAACGATCTGGCACTTTACAAAATACGAGACAATTACAGGGATAATTATACCAAGCCTTCACACAGTGCCCGTGGGTCACAATTAGCATAATGCAGACTTCACACAAGGAGCACTCGAGCATCTCCAGGTGTGTCTGCTCTAGTGCACAGACCCACTGAGGAGGTAGTGTGTGTGTGTGTGTGTGTGTGTGTGTGTGTGTGTGAGAGAGAGAGAGAGAGAGAGAGAGAAAGAATAAGAGAGAGACAGAGACAGACAGAGAAAGAAGGAGTCCGCACATTTTGATCTCTCCTCAAAATCTTGCGATACCAATTCAAATGTCCAGCTCTGGTGGATTATTAACATTATAGACATTTGTGCAGCACAATTTTTTTTTTGATTTTGTCGAGAATGAAAACATTTCTTTTATATGGTCTGCCAGTTTTGTTTCACCATTGGACAGGTTTTGTGTAGGAGAAGATGTCACCATATGACATATTCCCCAGCACAGTGCCAGCATGCATTAGATATTCGGTCGCTCTTGTGTTATTCGTTGTGGTATTTGTCTAGAGTGCTATTCAGTGGTTTATTACTGAGTCAGGGCCCACAGGCCTCTGGGTTCTCAGGACAATTCTGCTGCATATGCATGACATTAGAGAAACATGGGGAGTGAAAAAGATTTACCAAAAAGAAAAGAGAAAAAAAAAAAAATCCTTCATTTACGAAAACATAATTATCTCAATTTACCATCATACTGAATCATATCAGGTCGTAAATGAGTTTAATTACACAGTATCTGTGTCATTTCGTGTTTGCTAATTAAACCATTTCTTGTATTGGTACACAAACATCTGGGACTCGTAATAGAGCGTAAATAGAAGGGCGGAGATCAGAGGTAGTTAATTGACTGACTCTTCAGGCTGTAATGGAGGAGTGGGGTGGTGGGGGGAGGGCAGGAGGTGTGTGCGTGCGTGTGTGTGTGTGTGTGTGTGGGGGGGGGGGGGGGGGGGGGTGTCATTGTACCAGCTCCTGAGACATGTCATCATATCATCAACTGTATATAACCGTCTTAACTTTGCCATCTGCATGGCCAGCTTGGCTTCTCTCATTAGACTGCCATTATCTATTGACAGCTGAGAATGTCCCCAGCCCAAACATCTGTCTTTAAGCCGTAACTCACGTGGCAGCAACATTCCAGTCTCATGTTTTTAAATGCCATTTGTTTTTTGGTTTTTTGGGTTTTTTTGGGGTTTTTTTAAACAACTTGGTTTCCGCAGCGTAATGTAAAACATCTGCAAATCTAATTATCATAGCTATGTGTTAATGTTATGTATTAATGTTATCAATTAATGTATGTGTTCAGTGTTTAGTGTTAGTGTTATTTATGAGTGTTATGTATTAATGTTATGTATTAATGTATGTGTTCAGTGGCTAAGCAGAGCTGTGATGCTGTGGATTTTTTGATATAGTTCTTGTGGTGAAAATCACTGTAAAATCCCCCGAAGAAGAGGCACTGAGACTGAGTCCATGTAACAAGAAAGCATTATGAAAGACAAGAAAGAAAGATTGAATTCTAATGTTCTTTTGATTTATTCATTTATTTATTTAATAACAAGCTGTCATTCCAGAGATGACATCAAAGACTTACTATATTTATTTATTTATTTATTTATTTATTTACAGCGGAACCTTTTTTTGCCTTCCTACCACACAGACAACTTTAGCCGACTGCTCGTGTTGCTGAATTTTCCACACTTCCCGTGGTTGTCAAGTTGGTAAGAAATTTTTTGGAGTGTAAGTTTGCCCATGGGAGGCCGACAGCAGCAGCGTCATCTGTATGGTTGGCATACTGCCAGTTCTCTAAAAGACAAAAACACTCCCTCACAAGACTTTTCTTATTTAGAAAGGAACTGAATTTTTTTTGTTTTGTTTTGTTTTTTTGTTTTGTTTTTGTTTTTGTTTTTGTAAGGACCTTGGTTAAGAAGTCTGTCACAGAGCAGAGTCATAACTGGGGTATATGTCATATGGTGACATCTTCTCCTACACACAACCTGTCCAATGGTGAAACAAAACTGGCGGACCAGATAAAAGAAATGATTTCATTCTCGACAAAAGCAAATCAAAAAAAAAAAAAAAAATTGTGCTGCACAAATGTCTATAATGTTAACAGTCCACCAGAGCTGGACATTTGAATTGGTATCGCAAGATTTTGAGGAGAGACAGATAGCAGCCTAACAGGTGAGATGTGAGCTGGCGAAGAGGGACTTTCATTAGCATTAGTGAGTACAGCAGGGTCTACGGTGACTATCAGTTAAATGGCTCCATCCTGTCAGAAACTGTTTCCACTGTCAACATGTGTGCTAATGCACTAACACTGCAGCTCTGCCAGGCTGTCCAGAAATGACAGATCTTGAGTTAAGAGTGAGGATATTGACAGTACACACTGATCACAGTCATTACTCCGTACACACACAACATCCTCTCTGTCAACGTAATGAGGGCATTAAGACCTATGTTTATCCAGTGTGTTTTTAGGACCAAAAATGAAAATAAGCCGTATTTGTCTCTGAGACGCACTGTGTGTATGAATGTGTGTGTGTGTGTGTGTGTGTGTGTGTGTATGTGTGTGTATGTGTGTGAGCAAAAGAGAGAGAGAGAAAGCGCGCCCTTGCACATGTATGTGCATGTGCATGTCTGTGTGTGTGTGCGTGCGTGTGTATGTATGTGTGTGTGTGTGTGTGCGTGTGTGCGTGTGTGTGTGAGTGTGTGTGTTTAAGTGTGTGTGTGTGTGTGTGTATGTGTGTGCATGTGTGTGTGTAAGTGTGTGTATTTAATTTACTTTGTGATTTATGCAGAGCTCTTTAGTTGTTCCTGCGGGGGGTTGGGGGTGAGTGGCTAACACAGGCTCTTTGCTGTCTCCACCCATCTCTAATGGCCACAGCCCTCCTCTCTTCTTCTCCCAAACAACTGTGACTGTTTTAAATCTGCAGACTGATTAGCCCGAATCAATTAAAACTGCCATGCTGAGTCTAACAGCAGCTCAGTGTGGTGCACTTAGAAACACATTCATCAGCCTCACTCTCTTAATCATGCCTTAATTACAGCACGGCCCCGAGTGCCCCGGACGACTACAGCAGCGCAGCCCCTCACTGCCTCTGACCGTGGAGACGGCAGAGCTGAGCGCCGGGGAGAGAAAAGGTCAAAGATCAGTGAGCGTCGCTGCGGCGCTTCGGTCTCTCACCATAACTAAAAAAACAGCTCGTCATATTGGAGTCACTCGCTGGAGAATTACAGCTCTAATGCTCAGTCAAGTGAAGCCTCTTCACTTTAATGCTATTAGTCATGGCAACCTGTAATGCTTATTGCCCGAAAGTTGTAAAAGAAAAAAAAAACTTTGATGTGAGTGGGTTTTATATATATACATACATACATACATATATATATATATATATCGATATGTTTGCTGTTAACTGCTTAGTTAGTTAGTTTTTTGCCTCCTAGGTTGTATTTTATAATATAATATAATATAATATAATATAATATAATATAATATAATATAATATAATGGCATTTTTGCCTATTCTGAGGTGTAAATATAATGGTACACAAAATATTTATCTGTGGTATCATTAATCCTCGTTCAAAGCAGTGGATAAGATGATTTAGTGGAGAAATCAATAATGACTGTAGTCTGTCAATTAAAGCGGCTTTTACACTAATCCGCTGTTCATTGTGGAACGTCCCTGGAATAATGGGGGAAAAAGTGAATCGCTTTAATACCGTCTAATGACGTTACCTCCAGAATAGCCCCATACTGCTGGGAACAAGCTAATCCAGCCCGCGTTCCTTTTCTAGCGGCCGTTTTCAAACTAGCCGCCTCTCCTCCCACCCCTAAACCCCTCATGGTGAATCTGCACAATAGACACCTGCAGGAGACTCAGTCAGCCCAGGTTCCCAAAACAGCTCCTTCCTTTAGAGCTGCAGGACCCGAGCACAACTATAGTCCCCTCCCCAGCCAGCAATTAGTCCTGTTTTTTTTTTTTTTTTAAACTGCTTGTTTCCTTCTCTGAGTGAGTTTGCATTCCCATTAACCCCCCCCCCCCCAAAAAAAACAAAAAAAAACAACAAAAAAAACCCCTTGACGATATTTAGAAATGTAGTGCCTTTCACGACAGGAAATCTTTGTGAAAACCGAAACGGAAAGCTGATGTGTTGTTTTTACTAAATCAAACATTTGTTAAGTATTTTAGTATTTTGAGCTGCACTAATTATGATGACATGTTCGTACGCTAAGCTGTCCCACCCCAATTCATTCACTCAGTCCTGTTGGCACAGTTCCCTTCAACACCGCACCATTGTGGATCTGAAAAGGGAAAAGATGAAAGCATTAATTAACTTGTCCTCTCATTTCCGCTCAGCTTGTCTTTTTTTTTTTTCTCTTAACCCCCCCCCCCCCCCCTCCCCATCCCCCCCCCCCCCAAAAAACTTCAAATCCAGAGAGAAAGGGAGAGGGAGGGGCATAAAGGAAATGAAGACAAGTATGAGAAGGTATTACTGGAAGTTTTCACTGCACTTTTTTTTTTTTTTCGGGAACAGATTGGAGCTTAATTTAAAAAAAAAAGAGAGAGAGAGAGGGAGAGAGAAAGAGAGAAAGAAAAAAAAATGACGCATTGGAAAATATTTACATGATGTCATATGTTGGCAGTTCCCACACAGTGTAACATTCGATGTGAGATTTGCCTAAACTCCAAGCACTCTTTTTACACAGATTCACACGGAGAGAACGTCCAAACGACTACAAAGCCTAAGATTACAAAGACTGCAAGCCAAGACTCTCGAGTTTTGGGAGTTGGGTGAACATTTGCCACTGACTCGTCTTGGGAGACACGTTTTTCTTTAGAATGTCGGCAGAAGAGGTAAGCATGCCTCCATGCCAAGAAAAAGCCCTCACAAGGGAAGAAGTGGAGACAGATGGCCATTCCATTTAAAAACAGTGCTCAGTGTACTTGGAGAGACTCTGGATATAGTTTGCAGTTAGCTAAGAGTCAGGGGAAGCAGATGCCCGGACATATGCTTTTCTTCAAATGATCTGCCTCACTGGTGGGATGAACGCCTTAAAAGTTTTTTTTTTCTTTCTTCCTTCCTTCCTTCTCTCTCTCTCTCTCTCTCTTTATCCCCGTCACTCTCTCTCTCCCTCTCTCTCTCTCTCTCTCTCTCTCTCTCTCTCTCTTCTTTTTTTCCTTCTGCCTGGGATCTATCTATGTCGGTGATACTGGGGTGGAAAAGGGTCGGCTATCTCCAGTTCGGGAAAAGTGGGTAATAAACAAATAGCGTCTAAGCAAGCGGTGATATCGCAAACAGAAAAGACATTAATAAAGCAATTAGTGAGGGGGAAGTGGGCGTAACTCAGGCCTGTGGAACACACTCATTAGTGAAGAGCCCGCAACAGATTTCAACAAGCAGCCTTCTGTGGTCTCGGCTTTTACCGAGAACCAGTCTCTCGCTATTCACTCACAGCTTCTCTTTGAGAAACTTGCCAACGTTTATTTTAACGTTTCTCGGAATGATTTGCATCTCTTTTCTGGTTAACCATGTATTTATATTAAACCTGTAGCTCTACTTAAAAATTATAATACCAATAACAATAACAATAAAAATGTTGTCATCGAGTGATTTTTTCGCCTATTGTTCGGTTGCTTGCAGTACACTTTGCAATCGTCATAATTAGGCGAGAGATAGCTGATCCAGCTGGAATTAGTTAACCGACATGTCTTTGTTTAATGTTGTTTCAAAGGGTGGAAAAGAAAAAGAATATAAAAACACACTTGGAAAAAAAAAAAAAAGAAAAAACAAAATCAGTCATCAGGCAAAATATTATCATTTGAACTCAACAAGCCGAATGAGGGCAGGAGCGCTGACGGATGCGCGTGAGGTAAAAATACCTTCCCTTGCCTGGCAGAGGTGCCAAGCCCCAGGGGCAGAAGGGGGCGTGGCGTTTTAGTGGAGCTTGCCGGCACCTCGGAAGGGCCCAGAGCAAACAATCTGTGGTGAAAACAAGATGGTACCTTCATTATCGGCTCTCTCTCCCCACACCTTCTCCTCATCAGCGCGGCTGACTGACAGCTGAGGTGCAAAAAGTGGGCGCCTGTCACACAGAACTGTGGAGTGGGTCTTCCTCCTGGTCCCCATGTTGTACCAGGTGCTGTTGCTCACTGTCTGCTACACACACACACACACACACACACACACACACATGGAAACATACACGAACACACATACAGACATACACACATGCGCACGCATGCGCACGCCGCATACAAAACACACACAGAGATAAACAAACACACACACACACACAAACACGCATGCACGCGCACGCATGTAATCACACACACACACACACACACACATACAGAAACAAAGATACACACTTAACACCTACACATTTAACCATTGCATACATATATTCCCATGTTTGCTCAAATATATGTTTCAGTAGACACACACACACGCGCACGCGCACATTTACACAAAAGACAGATTTTGTCTGTCTACCTGTTCTCTTAACTCATTATAATCTTTCACAGCTGTGGCTGCAAAAAAAAAAAAAAAGTGATCAGTTTTCACACACACACTTAGCCAAAGTGAAGAGTGGGGATGTGGTTTGCCCACAGTCCTGAGAAAAATGAATGTTCTTCTCCTGTCAGTGTTGTTATGGTTGGCTAATAACCACGGACGTTTTTGACCTTAAGACACACTCTTCAGGTCTTAAACTTCCACATTTCCTCTACGTGGAGGCCAAGGGTGGGGGGTCTGGTTGGTGGACATTTTCCCTCAGGCAATGCAGGTGTGTGTGAGTGTGTGTGTGTGTGTGTGTGTGTGTGTGTGTGTGCCTGTGGTCGAGACAGACAGGTCTGGATGAGCACTTCCATAAAGGAAAAGAAAAAAAAAACAAACAAACAAAATGAGACGAAAGACGTTTGCATGAAAGAGGCGAAAGAAAAGCTTCGGCTCCCGGAGACTCAGGAAAGCCAGGGGGGCCCTTTAAGTCACATTGTGCTGAATCAGTGGCTCCCATCAGAGTGAGAAATGGAAGAACAGAAGTGTTTGTGAACTTGTCCATCCCTCTGCTCGCCTTCATGCTGAATGTGATATGTGAGAATCGGGGGAGAATCCCCTAAAGCAAAGCATCCGCCCTGAGCAGAGCTGGGCCTCACTGACTAATGTGCCCTCCGCCTCTGCCAAGTCCATGTAACACCTTCCCCTTCAGCACCTGAACTGGCAGCTGGACCCCAGAGAGAAGGAGAGAGAGGGAGTGAGAGGGAGAGAGAGGGAGAGGGAAGTAGAGAAAGGAATGGAGTGGAGGATTTGGGGGGGGGGGGGTGTTACTCCTTAAAGCAGTTAGAAAAATGTTGCTTGTTTAGTTTGGAACGCTAAAAGTACCCAAAAAAAAAAAGAAGTTTATTTTCAATTGCTAATCTTCTTTTACGGCATTCTCACAGTTATTACTGTATGAAACATGTAATAAATAGTGAAATATGTTAAAACTGTTTTGATATTCTTCTTTTGAGGTTTAATGAAAATAGTTGAAAATTTTCTGTTAAATATCTCTTTTGACCCCACATTCAGACACCCTTTACACACATCAGTCAGACAAACAGTGTGTGTGTGTGTGTGTGTGTGTGTGTGTGTGTGTGTGTGTGCAGGTGGTTGGGTGCGGGTGTTGGTGCATGTGCAAGTGCCTTTCTGAGTGTGTGAGTGTGTGTGCGTGTGTGTGTGTGTGTGTGTGTGTGTGTGTGTGTGTGAGGGGACTCTTGATGCTATGTTTGTCATGCGGGGTTCAGTTTCACGCTGGATAATCCTCATAACCCACATGATAAACCACATGATAAACCACAGTGAGATGTTGACGAGTCTGTCATCAACTTCCCACAGTTTTCCTCCGCGTTCAGTGCAGACTAATTACAGATCCACATGTGCACGGAATGTAGAGCACATCGCAATATTTGAATACATGAGCAATAAATTACCATAAACAATACACTATTAAAGCACATTTAGTTGTGACATAGTTCCAAACTAATTACGTATAGTCAAAACTAGACAATCACACAGGTCTCCAATGGATAAAGTCTTTCGCTAAATAAACCAAGCCTGCACAGACAGCATGGAAAGACATTTCTCACCAGTGCTTAGTGACATAAAAACGTCTTCAATAAAATCTTTAAAAGTGTCAAAAAGAGACGTTTATCTCTTCTGTAACGTATTTCACACGATTACTGACTTAATCTTTTCAGTCATCATAACATAAGATAAGATAGAACTTTATACATCCCAAGGGCAATTCCTGTGCCAGAGGTAGCTCAAAAACAAATAAATCACAACATAGGAATGAAAGACAACAGTGTAATAAATGAGGTAATACATATAACAACAGTGCGTGATAGAATAACAATAAAAGTGAGGCAATTTAGTAAACAAAATAAATACACAAAAACAGAAAGTCGAATAGGAGAAAAGTGATGTTGCACATGAAGAGAGTCGAATGGTAGAAAAGAGATGTTGCATCCAAGAGAGACAGAGAGAAGTTTAACACGTTTTGGGAGATATTTCATGAAGATATTCTGCCATAGATCTCCTCGCAGTAAATTCTTACTATTATGAAAAGAAGGCACTGTAAAAAAAACAAAAAAACAAAAAAAAAACCCAATAGCATCAAATCATTTAGGCTTATTAAGTTTATGCTCTTTTGTAATTAGTGTATCAAAAAGGCTTATGAGTACCGAATAAAAGAGCGCGTCTTGACATCCTTTCTGAGGAGCGGGACAATAAGTCTGAGGGAAAAGACTTGTCTTTGCAAGCCATCTGTCCTCAGCTCCGACGCTTGCTCTAATTACTGCTTCTCTCTTGGCTAATTCTATCTCATTAGGCATCGGGAGCATGTGCAATCCACACAAGCACTGCGAAATTTGCACTAAAAACGCTAGCTGGAGCCATAATGGGGATCAGGAAATCTGTCTGGTGAGAAAGGCAATTCACACTCGCGGCTAAACGCTCATTTTGCTTTTTCTTCTGTCTGAAATTTGTCAGATCATCCACACAAAAACATTGTTCCGGTGTCAGGATTTCGCTCCAAGATGGAAAAGAAGTCACACATGCATCCATCAAAGCCAAATACGCCTCGCGCTTTGACAAACAACAACAACAACAAAAAAAGAGAGAATATCACATTTAGAAAATGTGAAGGCAAGACAACAAGCCCACAATATTGCAGGCACCAGCAAATAACACTTTTTCTTTCTTCACAAGAAGCTCTCGTAGCCTTACATGCTAAACAGTCCATTAATAGCTGTCAGATCAGCACCTAGACTGATGTTGTAAATCTAAATATAATTAAAATGATATGATGTCACCGGCATAACAAATAAGAATCATTTCTCTTATTTCATGGGTCCTCAGATAGCAATAAAGAAAACTAAATAGATAAATACATAAAAGCCCAATGGAACCTCCCTCCTTAAATACACCAAGCCTGTTCTCTTGTTAGGTAGATGCTCGCTGAGGTAATTTGTTTTTTTTTTTTTTCTCCTGATTTTATCGTGTTGTGGTTCCTGTCTATTGTTAAGTCACATTAATATAGATATAATATGTGAGAGACTGAAAGTGTTCTTATAAAATGCATACACCAGTTGTACAAGTCATTACAAAGCTCCTGTGAGAACATGTCAGTCAGGAGAGGTAATTGGAGTCATTGTTCTGTTGTAAACAGGCTTGTGGTTGCTGGTTAACTGGATTTGGCAAGAGCTGTCGGCCGTTATCAACGTTTGAATCAAACACAGAACATGTGGAAAAGGTGAATAACTAACACTGAAGCCGTGATATTCAAAGCCCTACTGTATGAGGTTACAGCGTCGTGCTTGTGCTGTATTCTGGCATATCTGCAGAGTGATTGAGCTGCTTTAAGTGAAAAAACTGCTCAAAGACACCATGTGTCTTCCATTGTCTTACACAAAAAAACAACTAAAACTCAGGAGAACTCTAACTGTCTAGAATTTTATTTTACCAAGGATCCATTATGACATCATGACTGGATAAAAATAGAACATCCCATTTCTGCGCATTCACTTGACTGAAGTAGGACTGGAGTCTCTACTGCGGCAGATAACAGGTATAGAAATATAATTATTCTTTTCCAAATTTTCCAAATGTAGTACCTAGATGATACCGATTAACGGGGAAAGATTCTAGCTTTTGAACACACAGGCCTGGCATCCCTAAACCTCAGCTGGTTATTTTAACCGGGCACACATGGACTGAACCCAGATGAATTTGTTCCATGCTGGTTTGAATACTGCTACTATAGGTCTTATGCCTTTCCTTATGCAGGATGTCTGTGTCAGGTGAGTTCTCACCCTCTCACCTGACCGTATCTGTGTTGAGGGCCGTGGGGCTAAGGGCAAAAAATCGCCACGGTGGCAGTAACCCTTACGTCACCGTCCAGCTGGGCTCACACAAGCTGAACACGCCGGTCGTACCGGACACCCTGTCGCCTCAGTGGAACTTCTCGGCGACCCTCCCGCTGCCGGGGCCGGCGGACGGAGCTACGGCCGTGACGCTAACGGTCATGCACAAGCGTACCAGCAGCCCTCTGCCAGACAAGTTCTTGGGCCGCGTGGAGATACCGTTGGCCGAGATCCACGGCGACAAGCGGCTGGGCGCGAAAACGTAAGTTATTTTGTGTCAGTCTTTAAATCTCTCAGTCGCTTCAGTCCTTGAGAGAAGTATTTCCTGACTCATTCATCAATAAAATCAGGTGAGAACATGAGCAGTTTGCCACCCTCATTGTCGGGAGTTAACGAGGAGCAGAACTTATGAGGTTTGTTATAGCAGAGAAGTTAATAAATCTACAGGGATGTGGTTTCAAAGTGTCAGCGGAGACATAGCTCATTTTAAAATGAACAACAGCGAACAGGTACTATTAAAGACATTAAAACGCATGGTCCAGTCCTTTACAAAAGTGCACTTCATGTCATGCTGGTTTTCGCTCCCACATAATCAGAGGCTAATTTCCACCCACCAGCAAAACAGAAGTGTACATGAACACCTCAGCCAATCAGAAACATGTATTCTAGAACTGCCTCACGTCTCAGTGGCTCCATCACACAGGGAGCCTATTACTCATTTAACTCTGATAACACGTGATGTGTATTGAGGTCAACAATGTAGCACTAAAAGCTTGTTAAACCTAAATTTCTTTATTTTTCCATTACCATGTACACATTTTCTTAAAGGGATGAATGTTTAAATTTTGTGCTCCCTCTGGTGGTGCAGAGCCTTTGAATTTCAGTTCTTGAGGCTTTTTGAAACACTTTCAGGTCTCTGACATAGGGCTCTTTTGTGCTTTCACTGTATTGTATCGCAAGCATGTAGTAATCTGATGTGACTAATAGTGACAGCGATGATACGTTCTCATATCAGCAGTGGACCATTAAGCTTAGCAAATACACTGTGCAAAGACAGATCTTCGTACTTTGTGCAACATTGTCTGTTTGCTGAGTTTCGGTGCTGCGTGTGAGCGTTTGCTCTGTTTGTCTCTGCGTCAGAGCTTTGTCTCTGTGAGATAGTTTATTTGTCTGAATATGATAAACTTCTCGTCGCAGGTTCGCTCTTCAGTCGGAGCCTCAGAAGAAAGCGAAAAGACGAGGAAGGATTGAAGTGTCTGTCCAGCTCTCGCCAGATCCCAGACACCCTCCCACCCACACTGAAACCCACACCCAACCCAGGTCCATCTGTGCCAACCAGCACATCAGCTGGGCTGCTTCTGCTCAGGTCAAGCCCCTTCCGCCGCGCTCACGATGACATCATCTCTGTCTGTCTGTCAGTCAAAGCAAAAGAACACTTACTGCTCCTTGCCTTAACTAAAGCCAGGGAAAAGCTAATCAGAGACGAAAAAAGCAAAAGATCTGTTTTTTTTTTTCTTTTCTCCAACTTACCAGTGCCCCCCCCCCCCCACCCCGGCATTCCTGAACACCTATAAATAAAAAAAAAAAGGAAATGCATGTAAACACTAAACGATGGATCCCATAAGATGTTTCGATCAAACTGAAACGTGTACGTCATGAGAACATAACAAACCCCTGTCTATCTATGTGTTTCAAAGACAACCGAAGACATTAGAAGCATCTGTAGGCTAGTTCGACTTGGACGGCATGGGACATGATGTGCTGATTGGCTGGCTGTCTTTAATGTGTGCAGACGGCGGTCGGGAGATGTGAGCCAATCCAGCCATCTTGTGCTGTAAATCCAGGGCTGAGCGCTCTCCTGCCATCTGTAGCGCCCGTCGCCCGTGTGCCCGTCGCCAGCCCGGGCTGCGTCAGCACCGGCTCCGGTACCCATTCTTCCCTCTTATTCTGTCTCAAACCTTTAGCGAGCTTTGTCATCTTTTATCTCAGCCTCTCTCTGCATACGCGCCGTCGGCCGTGCCAAGAAAATGTCATCGGAATGTTCTGCATCTTCTAGATCCAGAAAAAAAAAAAATATTTTCAGTCGGTCGTGTGTTTGATATATTCATCTTAATTGGCACGAGCGCTGTGATCATTTTATGATTTTAAATGATCGTTCTCTAAAACATTAATGAGTGGAAAGGTTGTATTAAACTTCTGTGTCGACAACGTTTATTAAGTTCACAGAAATCAGACATCAGTGAGTATTATACCTGCTGATAAAAGACATTATGTCTTTCTGTGTGAGTGTATACCTACTGATAAATGATAATATACAGTTTCGCAGAGTTTTACAGACCCAACATTTAAAGAGAAGTAATTATAAAAATGATTAATAAATAAGGCACTTGGTTAAGACAATGGAGGTGTAACACCACAGGGCAGTGATATCTGTTCTATTTGACCAAGAATGTTTGTTTCCAGCAACCAGTGAATCTGTATGGGAAGACGCCATAGAGCCCAGTGACCAAGAGCATCTCCTGGGAGAGAGGGAAACTGGAGTTACCGTAGCAACCCAGACGTCCTTCATCTTCCCAATGGTCACCTCGAGACCGCCGCAGCTGAGTCAGAGGCTCCTCCGCTCTGGTCTGAGACACCGTTGCTGCAGGTGGAGGATGAGAATGAACAGCGGTGCCGGCTTGGCGTTAAGACGCAGCGACTTCTCTTCAGAGTCTTCCAGACTCCTCCACGCTTCCCCGCCATCCTACCGTTCGTTACGGGACTCTCGTGACAAAATGAAACCGGAGGTTTCCCCTGAGGAGCCCAAGGGTTTCCTGGCAAAGATCGCCCTCTGCTTTAGGACGGCCTAAAGATCCTGAAGCTCAGCTACCGTGCGCGGCCTTCTCTGACCAGCCCGAGTGTCAGTTAACCTGACCATGCATCCCCCATCTAACACAGGCATCATTAAAGAGCTCAGAGGCTGTCCTTCATCTCATTTTGCCTCTCAGTATCTCCCACTGTAATCCATTGACTCTCTTAACATATGTTTTTTAAAGTATGATAAGGATAAGGATCCATTGCATTGTTTAGAAATGGAAAAGCAGCACGTTCAAACACATGCACATGCACACACATAAACACACACACACACACAAAGCAACAACATCTCCACACCTGAGGTGACAAAGCTCTCACCTCCTGAGCACAAGCAGGTGTGAAAAGCAAAAACAATAGGTCTTAATTCTAAAAGAGTGTCTCACGTGAGACTGTAGCAGCGAGCCCCACCGTGGGAGCGTGAGCAGTCCCTAACTTCTGCATCTGCACTGCTCCTTCAGGTCCTCACATTTACACCGACTTACCACAGCAAACAGCAGGGTATGCAAGAACATAACTGTTCACTTCAAGAGAGAAGCAACAAGGCTACACATGTGTGATGTGTGTGTGTGTGTGTGTGTGTGTGTGTGTGTTAGAGAGAAAAAGAGAGAGAGAGAGAGAGAGAGAGAGAAACACTTGTTTTTACATCGGGGAAATCAGCGATGTATTTAACCCTATTGTGTCTATAGGGAGGGCAGAGCAACAAAACCAAACTCCCACACAGACATCACCAGATCCACCTCCTCTCCTCCTCTCCTCCTCTCCCTGCCGCCGTATCTCATTTAATGCAGCGATGTATCATGAGGGAAAAGGAGGATGGAGTGATATTTACCTATTCACACCTCTGATGAGTGACGGAGAATTGAATACACGCTGAGAGCAGAATAATTGATTTGGACGACTGCCATGTTGGGAACATCTGTTGGCCTGACATCCCCCCCCCCCCACCCCCCACACACACACACACACACATACACACACACGCCCTCCATCCAACCCCCCCTCAACAAAATGTTTTCTGATGACATCGTCAACGGAGGATTAATGCAGACATAATTTTACATATGGTTTTGCTGTCCCATAACTGTATGAATCCCATAAATGTTATAAACACTATGAATGCAACTATGTGTGGCATTAATGTTCTGAATCCATAAATTGGTTGATATGGTAGTGCCACATATGTCATGAATGTAATAGTAACTGTAATTGTAATTGTAATTATATATTATATTTACTGTGCAGAATCCATCCAATGTTTGCTGAGTTTATGGCTTGTTGGTTTTCAGTGGTTGAAATTATAATGTTCAGTACACATTAGACATATGTTAGAGCCCATTCAGCACACAACTGTGAAAACACGTAAACAAACCAACATATTATTTTAATGACTCCTTAAATTATCACGTTTAAATGAAAATATCATTTGAAATGATGTTTATAGCTTAAGTATGCTCGCATACAACACCCTCACACACACACACACACACTCCACCCACACACACACACACACACACACACACACGCACATATATGCACATACATATACTTCCTTCTCAACAAAACTGGTTGACTAAAGTAAATTGGTTGTGCTGACACCCCTTTCCTATCTACTCAGCTCTGCAGCGTTCCCATTTAAAAAGTGAGAAATTATAATTATCAGAATTATGCTTTTAATGATGCGTTAATTAGACTCCTACAGCGAGATTAGCAAGTGCTTATGAATTATTAACTGCGATGCTTTTCCAGAATTTTCATAGGCAAGGCCACGAAATTTGTTGTTTTTTTTTTTTGTTTTTTTTTTTTTGTTTTTTTTGTGGTGATTAGTGTGGTTCAAAATAACACAACAGACTGGGGTACATATGCTTATGCTTTCAACTTTAAGAGCGTTTATTTAACTCTCACACACTCTGGCAAAAATTAAGCCAAGATTCAGTAACAAACTCCTTCTTGAGCATAGAGCCTCCACATAGCGTCCACACGATCCCCATGCCAGCACTCTCCCCACGCCATCCACTTTTTAACGCTCAGAGACACAAGCTGCCCGAGTTTCGATTTTGTTACATATGATTTTATGTGTTTAGTTTTAGGTCATGAATTATTTTCCCTGGTGGTGTTGTTGTTGTTGTTGTTGTTGTTGTTGTTGTTGTTGTTGTTGTTTGGGAGGGGGGGGGGCGGTTGATCTTCTGGCAAAGCCATTTTGTCACGATGAAACACTAAGATATTTTTCATTCTTGTAAAAATATATATATATATATGCATATATGTGTGTGTGTGTATACATATATATACATATAAAAGAAAAAAAATATATATATAGTGTGTGTGTGTGTATACATATATATACATGTAAAAGAAAAAAAAATACACACACACACACATATATATACATATACATACATATACATATATATATATATATATATATAGTCAGTGCCAGCCTACAGCTGTCCCATCATTGTCAGGTCTTTTCTTAGCTGTACGCCAGCGGGCAAACGATTAAAACGACAAGTGGAAACACAGAGCATCCGGGCACTGCGTCATGTAGCCTCTGCGTGCGTGTGTGTGTGTGTGTGTATGTGTGTGTGTGTGTGTGTGTGTGTGTGCACGCACGCGCGCGAGCGTGCATCCGTGCGTGCATAAATGCATCGGTTTTGTTAATGGAAACAAAAAAATCGGGGGGGGGGGGGGGGGGGGATTACTCAAATCGTCTAAACCAGTGCACAGGTTGGCACTAAAACTAAACCTAAAACAAAACAAGGCTGGTAGGAGTCTTCTCCCTGCCTCCAGTGACATAGACTGCAGTTAACAGAGCATGGTAAAACAATTTGGGTAATCCCTGGCTGTAATAACTCTGCCGTATGTTTTGAATGGAGAGAGCAGCCTTTGGCTCGGAATGGGCCTTCAGGACCATCCCCTTTTAGGCTTCGGCGTTCCGCTTTGTCTCCCGCCGTCTAAACTTTTGGATGGAAATGGGCCTGCTAATTTGCAGGATGTCCGTCGCACCACCTCCTACTTAGCATGCATGGCCGCAGATGAGACACCAATCGACTTCGCACAAGAGACAATTTAGAGGGAAGGAAGACGACCGGACTGGGCTCCCAGCCCTTCTTAAACAAATGGGTCCTCAAATCACCCATGTCCAAATGGCCATTTGAGACAGTGAAAAAGCAAATCACCGGCTGCCGGCGTTTTAGAACAAACTCCCTGTTTCAGACGAGGAAAGCAAAAAAAAAAAAAGATGTTAGCCATTGTCTTTGGTGTTGGTGTTCAGACAGCCTTTGCTTCTGTAACACAGGTCATTAATAATTCACTTCCATGTGAAATTTTCGCCATTAGCACAACTATACAGATGGCAGATATACACAATGTATTACAAAATACATCTAAGCAATGAGATATATTTGAATTACAATTTTCTGTCATCCGTTCAGCTGTCTTGTAAGCTACTCTATGTTCAGTGTTCTTTGTGGAGCTTTTATGAGGTACTTCTATACTACTGATTAAATAACCTCTGGAACCGACCGCTATTAAGTATTTCCTAACATTCAAAACAGACGTGGGGAATACAAAACCATGGCGCAAAAATGAATTACAAAAATAAATGTAACGGTTCATAGCGCTTAAGGAACTGATCTTTCCGAACATAAATCAAAGCCCCATTTCCAAACCTTTACTGATATCTGGAAAAATACCATTAGCATAAGAAGGTAGTTATCATCTATATCTGGTCTCACTCAGTCGCTGATGAACACAGTGTCGCCCCATTTAGAGCTCTGTTATTATTGGAACAGCCGCTGGTTCGTGTTCCTTACAACAACAATAGTTCTATCTCATTTTCAAATGAACTTCATTTGAATTGTCCCACAATTCAAACTAACTTCATAAGGAAAGAAAAACAATCAAGGTCATTTGAAATTTGGGTGAGCTAGTTTTGTCATCAAGAATCAGTTTTAAAATCTTTTTACATTTTCGACCGAGGACGTGGGCATGTGTCGTCGGTATAGCATAAAATCAAATAGGCCAAGGTGCAAATGTCCTTTGTTAAGCATAGCACGCTGCACACCCCTCTGAATGTGGATCAGGGCTCAAACGCCATGTAGCTACTCTCTAAAGCTATTCTTCAGAGAATCCACACATTGTATTCCAATTAATGTATCGCCAGTTATTCTTAAACTATGTAACTACAGCGTTATTAACTGTCGCGGCGCTAAGTTACACAACGCCAGTACAGCAATATGCTTTATTCAGCACCAGTGGCTAAATCCGCTGTCTGAAAAGATATGATCGGTTAATATTTTCCAGAAGGTTCTGATTCATTCTTTTAGTGCTTCCTTTTTTTGGGTCATTTTATGTGAATGTATTTAAAGCAGAAATCTTAGTTTTACTGAGTTCTGTGAATTACATTTTCAAACCTGCTTCCACACCCCGACGCTCGTGTTTTAATTGCACGTACAGAAAGCACTACCATATGCCTCGTCATGTCCTTATAAGACACGCTTCTGACTAAGTTCATGTTAATGACTGAAAGAAGATGTTTTACCTCGGAGAGCTTTCATTAAGGAAATTATCATATCGTTTTTTTCTTCTGCATGACTGCAACATCATATCATCAGCATTTATGGATTTATGTCTAGGCCTACATGATTTATGTATCACCGCAACAGATTGACAAGCATCAAAACAAAACGTTGTGAGCTAGCATCCATTGGAAAGAAAAAAAAAAACAAGTTAAGAAGTTGAGCCTTCTTTTTCGTGTCGTACAGCTTTATAAAGTGCATTTTAATTAGCTATTGTTTCTTCTGATATCGCCTGTGGAAAGTTCTGTCTCCACGGGGGCACTGCTAACAATGTTAAAAGCCTGGGAGGTACAAAACAACACAATAGCTAACTGCTCCAGCTCCACAACGGAGAGACCTCTTACAAGCAAAGACAAGAAATACTTGGCGACATTTTTTTTTTTTTTTTTTTTTGCACAGGTTATGCAAATGAGCCCACGTTGACTCACTTACTCGTTATAACATTAATTAACACAGTGCTACCTTGCTCAATATTTGGTAACAGAGTCGGGGTCTGCGGATGTAAAAATTTACAGGATTCCAGTTTTAATGAGGCAGCAGAGCACAGGTGTGCTAATGAAGACATGACTGCATTTGAATAAAATCGTCCTGTTTAGAGGAAAATTAATTAACAATGGTGGAGTAAACGGTGACACTTCTCAACAGAAGGGGCTGAAATAATGCCACGATGCAAATTCCCTTCAATGGCACTTTATTTGTTCTCGGTTTATTAAGCTCGATTTGAGCCTGTTAGTTACATTCGCTAATCATTTTCTAATCATTTTGGTATTCATAAATTAATAGAGGAATTACTCTAGGGATTATAGTCATCTCACTGAGAGAACACTCTAATAGGACTGTAAATACAGTAGGTATATAGTAGGCTACAGGCTGCAGTAAAAGCAGTAAAAAAAATCTCACTCATATTTTTGCGTTTTTATATTTGCAATTATACAAATATATTATAATTACAATAAAACTAGGAGTATAGCAGTGTAATGATACATTATAGCAGGAGTAGGCCTATAGTATAACTTGTGGTTGGAGTCGGAAGCACAGCAGTAGTGTGCTACAGGTTCTAACAGAGGTAAGAGCAGAGTAGGAGTATAGTATAGATTATCGGACTAGGAGTATAGTAGGAGTATAGTATAGGCTGTAGTAAGAATAATACTATAGAGAGAGTACAGTATAGGCTATGGTAGAAGTAAGAGTGCAGTAGAAGCAGGGCATAGATTAAAGTAGGAATAGAAGGGTAATAAGATAATGGTACAGACTGAAGTTGGAACAGGAGTGCAGTATGGCAGTAGAATAGATTATAGCAGGGATATGTATAGTAGAACGGAGTGACTTACTGCAGTTGGATTACTAACTCACGGTTCTGGATTATCACGTCTAATTCTTCATGTGTAAATTGCACAGTTTGTGACTAAAGTGTCATTTGCCCGAACTTCGGGCTAGCTGCTTCAATTTGACGCCGTGGATTACCGTGTTTAAAGGCTCATTTTGCTCAGCCAACACAGGCTAACAGTGCCTAGATTACAGAGCATGATATGGAATTTTACTGTACAATCAAGGAGGAGCAGATGAGAAAAAGGGAAATGCCTGAGTGTCTTTTCTGAGACTCCAGTGGAACGCAGTCTTCACCTCAGGCCCCATATTAAAACATTCTCTTGTGCTGCTTAAAGCAGCAATTAGTGAGCGTTGTGAAACAAGTGCTAGATGCTAAAAAGTCTCTCACACGATAGCTCTCAGTTTAGCGCTCCCGATACCCACTTGGGGCAATTGCTTTTGCAATTCAAATAGTTTTCATTTTTGGGGTAGTAGTCACCCCCCACCCCACCACACACACACAAGCACATGCACACACATCACTATTTATTGAGACACTGCACATTCTCTGGTTTTTATCCCAGTTTATCTGGCTATTTTGTAAGTCCGTGTTTGCAATAGTGCCAAGCCTTTGCCTTCAGCTAAACGTCACGTCAGCATCCTGTGTGTGGTGCGTGTGATTAATGACTGCTGATGCACTGCACCTAAACCAGAGCACTAGTCACACTCGTCTGCTGTAAGACAAACTAGCCCTCAGTGAGGCCTTCAACGTATGATCCCCCCTCTCTTTTATTCTGGGCCAACTTTTCTCTCTCCCTTCCATTGCCACAACAGTAACGGTTCCCAGTTTTGGTCTGTGATCGTCTCTAGGGTTGAGAAATGACTTGACTCTGTGGGTTTTACACACTTACACACGTCCAAGTGGTTGCGGAAGCCATTAACCTTGTTCAGACTCATCCTTGGCACCCTTGCAGTGTAGCTACTCAGAAAAAGCAGAACATCAGAGATTGATTTGTGGATTTTCCTCATCCACAGTGCAGACTTACGGGAGTTTCAGTGTTTTGCTCCTGCAGTAAAGTTGCGGGTCAGCTAGTGTTTTACGCGCAGAACAGGCTGCAGACACGGCTGTATGGCGGAGCAGGTTACTAAAGCGTCTACAAGGCTTTGAACTCCGAACCCCTTTCTGAGCCGCCTTAAATAGCGATGCACCAGAACACGGACAAGGAGAGCATGGATCCATCGAAGAAGAAGAAGAAGAAGAAGAAAAAAAAAAAAAAGAAAGAAAGAAAGAAAAGATAAGAAAAAAAAAAACCCTGCTGTCGAGTGTTGATTCGCACTGTCTGGGAGGTGCCAATGGGGACGTGTGTCAGTTTTATTAGCCCAGCGCTGAGGAGAGGCGTTGGCAGAGAAAGAAAAGCCCTCATCAATGTTTATTAATCATCAGCGTGATATGATACTGTAATAGAGGCGGTATTTTTACACCAGCTGAACATGCACAAAGTGTCTCTGGCTACAAGTGGAGTTGACTTAATTAGTCACAGGTCTCCGTAAAAGCTATTCAGAAAGTATTTCTGGTATAAACAAAAAGGCATGGCTGTCAGTCTACCAACTGTCAATCCAAGTCCAATTTAATGGGCCTGGGGTTTTTTTTGGGGGGAGGGGGGGTTGTTGTTGTTTTTTCTTTTTTGCATTGTCTCTCTGCTCTCAGCTGGGTGCCTGGAAGAATTCAGAAGGAAAAGCGGTATTACGTGCTTAGTGGAACGTGTGCACTTAAATGAAATGAAAATCCAGGGGTGTTTCTAAGTAAACAGTAATCACTTTGTCATGACAAATGACAGCGATGAAGTCATATGTTTGGGTTTCATCAGACATCAGTTGGCCTTGGCAGTATCTCCCATAGATTAATAATGGCAATTACAGATGCTTGGCTGGAATTGGTAATAGCAATGTTATGTTATTGTGTGTACACACACATTTTATTTCAGTTTGAACACACAGCTGCAGCCACACACACACACACACACACACACACACACACACATACACACACACACACACATACACACACACGCAATTTGTATTCAGGACTGTTTAGTTTTCAGTTTTTTGGTTGTTCAGTATTTATTACTGGTCAGTGAGGCAAGAGGTACTAAAGTCATTCATCTGAAGGCCAAAACATGTTTCCTTGTCTTTCTCTGATTATCTCAGTGAAATAACAAACTCTTCATCAGCCGAGTTGAACAACCTGTTGAACATACCTGAAGCGTCTAAAATCAAGCGGCAGAAGATTGTGAATTATCAGGGAATACAGAATGTCGTAATTTCTTTATGTACTGCCATCATCAAAAGACACTTAATTAAAGCTGCTGCTATGTTAGTGTACAATAAACTATACAGACTATTCCTGCCCCTTCTATCTCAGATGTGCGATGACTCAAATGAAAATGCATTGTGTCGTTTCTGTTCTCTTTTTCACACTTTGGTATTCAGTTATATGCTACTATGTCCCGGTTCCATGTACCTTTATTTCTGCTCTCCGTGTGTTTCATGAAAACATGACAAAGGACAGGATTAGTGTTTATGTCCCTGAAAAAAAAAATCAATATTTATCATCTAAACAGTGCGTGTGTGACCCGACTATTTTGGGTACACAAACTTACCATGCCAAAGAAAATATTTAAATTAACATAAAATGTTTTGTCTAGATAAAAGTTAAAGCACACATGAAGGCTCCACAGAACCTCTGAAACATGTGTTTGAAATTCATTTTATGGGTGCTTTTATCAGCAGAATTCATTATTCATGAATTAGTGCCCTTCTCTGATTCACAAAACCAATCAATTACACTTCTAGACTCGACTGGCACCACCCTGTAATTGGACGGCTGCTTTCCTTTTCTCAAGTGCCCTACAGCCAATCAGAAAAGACCAAACAGGTGGCTGTGGAGGAAACAAGCTCTTCCAGTCCATAAAACTGGCTAACTAGCTCCTGAAACTTGCCAACCTGCAATTATCATATCATTTGCGTCGTAAATCAAACTACTTCTTGTCATGGTATTATCAGACACACAGCAAATTTTATGTTGCAAATCTACCTGGACAAGCACACACACACACACACACACACACACACACACATTCAAACAAATCCACACATACAGTAACCCACAGACAGAAAGGATTAATAGCACTTTTTGTGAGGTCTTTATGATAGAATACACGAACATACTTCACTTTGCTTTCTATCTGTCAACAGTCGTGCTCAAAGTGAAGTTAGGCTCTTTTTTTTTTTTTTTTGCTTTTTTTTTTTTAAATTGCGCTTAGCGAAAAATGTAAAATATGTTAAATTCCTTCTCAAAAGGCTGTTTTTGTTGAAAGAAATGAGATGAAAGAGGTTCATAAATCAGGACTTTACCAGCGGATTTTGTCCCATGGGCATAAAAGGCAGATTCCTGCACAGGGAGCATCAAATCAAGCCCTTCTCTGGACTTTCCCTCCCTCGGGATCTGACACCCCAAATTCCCATGTAGCCACCAGCTTTTTTTTTTTCTTTTTTTTTTTCTTCATCCGTGAGGAAAAGTCATATTTACCCAAACATGGCGTACTCTTCCCATGGTAACTGTTTGTTCTAATCTAATTCTGATTACTTCATGCAGAGCTTTTAAATTTTGAACTGGTAATTTAGGTGTTGACTTCAAGTTGAAGGCTGTACCGTAAGTGCGTTCTAGTGGCCTTATTACTGACAAGGGTCAGTATCAGTGCCGTTCCTGAAACGCTGTCCTCGGAAACCAGCAATGTGTAAACATCGAACAGAGAAAAAGAAAGAACCTGCTAAGCATATGAGCAGTTTCTCATGATGAATACTTGGTTTTGTCTGAGAAAATGACATTACATTTATTTGGCTGAAGCTTTTATCCAAAGCAACTTACAAAGGGGAGAAACAGGGCTCCATGTACAGCTATGTGTTATCGCTGGTCTGCTTGTCTGACCCGCCCTGTCTGTTTTACCAGCCTTGTTCAGCTTTACCTGACTCTCTCTCAGAAAGCAACATAACTGTCGTCCTACAATTTCAGACAACACCACTGTTTTTAGCCTTTTACCATTTAACTTTTTAAGAGTGCCCCCCCCTAAAAGAACTCTTGATTTTGCAATCAGCAGAGTAGGTCTGCAGGTAGCTACAAGTTGCTTGTTGATAGGTGCAATTATCTTAGTAATTATGTGGATAATTATTTGAGCAGTATTTAAACACTCAAGCCTTCTCACAGCATTCTGTTCATGCTTGTTCATTCAGCTAATGTTATCTTATATATGTTACAAGTGATAGCCAGCATAACAAATCATTATTATGTGACATGCGTTTTCTTTGTTTTGGCTATACAACCATACACGTGTGTGAGTGAATGTGTGTGTGTGTGTGTGAGTGTGTGTGTGTGTGTGCGTGCGTGCGTGTTTGTCTGTGTTATGCTCATTCTGTGTAGGATAAGCCATTTATTTATTTGTATCAGTTTTTGTTGTTATTATTATACGAGTAATGTCATTACTAAGAGCTTACCAAAATTTAATTCATAAAACTGGTACTGTTTGTAAATTGTTTGTTGTAGTATCACCTGCTTTCTTATTGCCGTGCCGTTACAGTTTCAGCCACGGATGAATTTTCATGGCTCATTAATGCACGCGACACAACTAATTCATAACCGCGCTGTCATACCTCATCATTCATTTGAGCTTAACAGAGAAAATGTTCCTTTCGGTGAAGCAGCCCTAAGAACTATTATTGAGCGTCTGAAGAGCAATACCTTCGAGCAGAAAGCAGAGCGAAAGTTACTGCAGTTGTTATTGAACGCAGTTTGTTATGATGAAGAATTTAATATTTCTTAATTTTGATAATAATAAAACTACATGTGTCATTGTAATTACTTGGCGCTAAATTTGACGCACATACTGAAATATTCCCTCTGGGTTTTGACCTTATTATGAAAATCAACCAAATTTGATAAAGTGGAATAAATTCACTTAGTGCAGTGGAGAAACTACACAGACCGGTTTTTACACCTACATGATTTCTACCATCTGCTCTTTTGTTTACACCTCGAGATTTCCATGGCAACAGCCGAGAAGCAGGTAGCTGAGAGGAAACGTTTGAACGTTACTGAAATATGGCTCTGAGAAGGGTGTTAAAAAGGGTGTTAGAAAAGTGATGGCTTTCAGAATACATAGACACATACTGCACATTTTGTCCACCTGTATAAAATGTCTAGCTGCGTTGAGACGTAGGAGCATAATTTAGTTGTTTTTCGGATGAAACCCACCCATAACCGTAAAATCAGAGCAGACGATACATAGGCCTACAGCAAGCGCTTCCGGAATAGATTGTCAAAATGCAGTCCACCTATGACAAACAAATAGTAATTTACTTCGTGTAGACTCACGGTTATGTGTGTAGCCTACGTTAAAAACAGAAAAATAACTAAACAGATAAATGGAATATGAAATGGGAGTGTGCAGAATCCAGACGGAATTTGCCACTCATTACAGGGAGTCAGAATAGTTTGTTCTTGCGCTTCCTTTCACAGTTTATATGCATATGTGCCGATAATGAGTCTGTCTATTGTCTGAAGGTGATGAGAAAGATGCAGCTCTAACACGTCTCCGTCGCTCCGGGCCCGAAGAATTAGCAGGTGTAAATCACATTGCATAAAGGTGACATGTATTAATTTTCCAGCTGGTAGAACTTGGAGCCCATAGCCCTTAACTCCGAACAAGAGCTGCGTATCGCCAATTTCAAACCTCATAAATAAATCAAGACACGAAGGAAAAAAAAAGACATAGCATATATGAGGTGCTAATCACAACAGAAACTGAAAATGATAATTTCTGGGGCGGCTTTAATGAAAGAGACAAAGCGCAACATTGATTATAACGAGGGAAATGGACGATTAAGAGACAGGCCTCTCGGGGTGAGCCAATCACAGCATGACTGATATTTGGCTTCCACATAAACACATACAGAAATATCACAGATAGCTGAGAACAAATGTAGCCACCTGCAGTTAGACGATGGAAACGGAAAACAAAGTATCAGTAAGCTGGAGGTACAAAACGACGTGTGTGTGCGTGTGTATGTGTAATATAATATGTATAGGGGGGAGGCTAACCAAGGATCGAAGTCTCGAAGTCTTTTTAAGGCATTACAGGAGCAAACACACAGGGAGAATTGCACGCATGAACTCGTAAACTTCTTTATAACAGCTCCGTTATTCAAGAATGTAAATGTGGCAACGTTCAAAAATCCCTGTGTATATTTTTGTTCTACTGTTGGGGACAAATACATATGCCTGCTCCTCTATAAAGTGTTCAAAAGTATGGTGGGCCATCGTCCCTAAAATAGACACGCGCATCTGCTCAAACACCACCTGCGCAAGTGGGAGAACTCAGTGAAACGAGGGGACGATCATGACGCCAGTGGATACTCACAGTTCGCAGTATCTGTTCAGCTGCTAGATTTTTCATTGCATCCAAGGCTGCTTCTGTTAGATTAGGGGATCCTGAAGTACCACTTCCCTCTGTCTGTGCAAAGGGTTTTTTTTCTATTCTTTTTCCGCAGCGGCGAAGTATTTTGGTCAAATCAAGGAGCTACCTGCAGCGCACCTTGAGTCACGGGAAGAGTGCAGTTTCATAATTTGTGTATGAATGCCCAAACATGTTCAGAATGATCCGAACAGTTTTTTTTCTGCTGCGTATGACATTAAAACACTGCCGCGCACTGACCATTTTTAACATCCTGAGCTGATACTCGCCTTTGGTTTCTCCAACGTGACACTGACATACTGTCCTCAGTCTTCAGATAATGTTTAGTCTCAAATAACGTTTAGAGGTCAGTCTAAAAAAAAAAAGAAGAACAGTAAGGGTAACAGAAGTTGGATGTAGGGTGTGTGGTCAAGAATAGATTCTAAACAGTCTCAGGGAGGTTTCAGCACTGAAGTGGTTTCAGCAGCTACTGTCAGGTAAAAAAAAAAAAAGTTCTGGACACCTGTTCCTCAATAAATGTAGTTGCGGTGAATTATTCAATATTGAGTGTAATAACTGTATTGTTTGTGAATCATATATGGAATGGTTCATATATATACGTTTTGTACAGATGAAAGCTTTTGGCAGCAGGGCTTTCGTTATCATTGCATTAATTACATCTTATGAGAAAAGTGTATTTTGTTTACTTCTTTTCACACTGGTGAGTTACACGTATATTTGGTTAACCACATGATCAAGGTGATGAGAGAAGAACAGGTAGAACTAACCACACCATTTGAGTAGACGGATATTCCTTAAAGCCAAATGTAGTTAGCCAGGTAACCTAAGCCAGAAAAGACTGGAATGGTTTTTTAGCCATTCTCTCACAGGACAGTTTTGACTTTTGGCTCAAGTTATCCAGACAATGCAGAAATGCTTCTGCCTCACTGGATCCCCCCCCCCCCCCCCCCCCCCCCGATCTTGATGAACTCCAAGCGAGCAATCGAACAACTAGACAGTTTGTGTGTCAGGAGAGGAATGCTTTTAAATCCAAACATTTCACCCACTCAGTCTCAGAAACAACAATTCGTTTACAAGCTAGAATTCAGCAAGCATTGGTATAACATATTTATGTAAACACTAATGCATTTATGTAAAAATATGTTATTGGCATATTTTGTGTGATTTTAAATTAACAGAATTGGCGAATAAGAGTCAAATAAACTGAAAGTAACAATTAAATATAAAAAAAATGGTATAAAACCTTTTGACATATTCTCATCATGATGAGGACATTAACCAGCAAAGGCCAGTAGATTTCTCTTATTAGTCAAATTTGGGTAACTTCAGAGTTTTTATTTTCTAGTAGAGGGCGAGAGGAAAAAAAATAGGTAAACAACAGGAAGTTAAAATTTTCTAAACTTTTAGTTCAAAATAAACTTTTGGAAGGTTACAGGGCGTTTCCCTACAGTCTTGAAAAGAAACTCACTATGAAGTGCTACGAACTGTTCTGAGATCAGACTGCATCAACCAGAACAGTATCAATCCAGAAAATAAACATGTACCAGTTTGCATTTTGTCAGCTTCTCTGGCTTTTGAGTGAGACTAAATATATTTCTAACAATAATGCTTTTCACAACCTGATTTATTTTATTTTTCTTAAACCCAGATGACACTCAAACTCAAAAATGTTAAAGTATAGAAAATAAATGCATAGAAAAGGTGTTTTTTATTTTCAATAAATAGAAACATGAAAATCATCAAAGTGTCCTAATGTCCTAAGATGAAATGGAAACTATATCACTGGGCTAAATTTCAGAAATCGCCACGGCCTGGATTACATTTCCTTAAAAAGAAAAAAAAACATTTGTCCATTTTGCAGGGAAACTGAAATATAAAACATTAATTAAAAAAAAAAAGAAAGACATAGACAGTCATCTCTAAAAGTCCACGCAAAATGCCTCAAATTAGAACCACAGGTGGATATTTAAGCCGTGATCTGGGTTTTATCTATTATAGTGGACCAGTCACTTTTTTAACACTAATTTTTTTTCTTAACAGTAATTTAACACTACTTAACATAGGACAGTCAGTCAAGACACTTTTAGCTGAGTGAGATTTAGAACTCCAGTCAAAGAAAGGGTTCAGGTAGACGCCAAGAGCGAGTTCTCAAAGAAGCAACACGTAGCGCGTCTCTACGGCTCTGTCACAAAGGACGTCTGAAAATGCATATCCGTGTCCCTGCAGACGGCAGACAGGAAGCTCCACCATCAGAGCTGAAAATGTCCTCTCCCTTTTATTTATTCATTTTATTTTATTTTATTTTATTTATTTAATTTTTTTTTTTTTTTTTGCATCATCACACAAAACTTTCTGCATAGCTGGGATTCTGTTCCTTTGATTGACAGATCCCCGGTAAAGATCAGAACATACGTCATCACGGGCAAAGTGGAACTGTTTGTCTTTGTTGCTTTGTTTCGTTTTGTTTTGTTTTTTGTTTTCTTTTGTTTTGTTTTTGCAGATTGAAGGAAAGTCTGAAAGAGAGGGTTCGTTTGGCGGTGTCACGTCAGTCCTCTGAGATGACATCTATGTCCTCCGAGCTGCCCTGTTGCGTGGCCACGCGCCAGCGGCTAACGTGCTGACTGCCCTTCCTCTTCTGCTGGGACTCAGGTGACTCCTCCTCCAGCTTCTGCCTCTTGTGCTTGGTCCTTCGATTCTGAAACCAGACCTTCACCTTAAAGAAAGAAAGAAAGAAAGAAAGACAAAGAGAATTTCAGCTCATTTGTGATTTATACAGATTCTCCACATTCAGTCACCTATTGAGCTCTCTTATCAAGGCGACTCAAATTTCAGGGTTTTTTTTTTTTTTTTATCGCAGTGTATCAGTTTTTATTTCTCTACTGGAAGTCAAGAGCATCTGAGAACATATCAGAGAAACAGTTTGAACAGGTGTTTAATAAGTTGACTAAACAAGATGCATGTTGCCTTGGACAACATTAAGAGGAACATTAAAAAAAAACAAAGAAAAAGAAAGAAAAACACTTCTTGGTAGTCACATTCATTACATGAGTCTTTGTAAAGAAGACAAAATCCCTTGTCCACATTCTCACAGTTAAACAGTTATTTGCCTGTGGCTGTTGATAATGTGGCATAGTTAAACAGAAAGCCTATGTTTTCTGTCTGCACTGCAAATCAAATTCTGTGCTCTGTGTTTTTTGTTTTGTGTTTGGTCTCTTGTGAAGTAGTGAATGGGGTAATTACTTATCATGCAACATTAGCTTTACTCTAAAATCCATCTTTGACAGCAGCTGTGAAAACAACCTGTCAAACATGGAAATACAAGGCTCATCGAAACTTTTCAGTTTGTTGTAAGAGTTGATTGCACAAGCCAAAAGGGTTCTGCGTGTAATGTGTGCGTGTGTCCATACTTGTGTGTGTGTGTGTGTGTGTGTGTGCATATGTGTGTCTGTGTGTAAGTAAACGTAATATCAGCTCATTAAAGTGTGTGTGTGTGTGTAAGTAAATGTGATATTAGCTCATTAAAGTGTATGTGTGTGTGTAAGTAAACGTGATATTAGCTCATTAAAGTGTGTGTGTGTGTGTGTGTGTGTGTGTGTGAGTAAACTTGTGACATGAGCTCATTTAAGTCAGTTGAGTACGTTTTTCTTTTTTCACTTGCGGCGTTGCCTATCCCGAAGCGATTTGGGACAAGGAGCTTCCGTCCCAGTGATGAAATCGCGTTCTATGGCTGGAGGTTCTATGGATGATTAATCCTGTGTTGATGATCTGTGCCGCGGCACTGAGCGAGTGCCTCAGCGCTGTGGAATGCGGCCGTGCCTGAGGGAGCGGCCCCGACTCACCTGCGTCTCCGTCAGGCACAGCCCGTTGGCCAGCTGCTTCCGCTCGGCGCCCACCACGTAGTGGTTCTTCTCAAAGGCCCTCTCCAGGCGGAGCAGCTGAGACGGGGAGAAGGCCGTGCGGATACGCTTGGGCTTGCGGGAGAAAGGGCCGTGCAACAGAAGATTCTCAGGGCTGCTCTCCTCACCTGAGGAGAGGAGAGGAGAGGAGAGGAGAGCGGAGCACAGGAGAGGAGAGCACAGGAGAGGAGAGCACAGGAGAGGAGTTAAAAAAATGACTTGGTTTGAATGAGGCTGAGAAAAATACAGTAGGCGTGGGAAACTTAAATCCCATACATATTTTTACACACTAAAAACATCCCCATGTTCAGACAAATAGATAACTTGACTCCTTCTAACAAAAGGGAGGGAGAAAGTGAGATGGGGGGGGGGGGGGGGGGGTGTTAAATGCGGAGATTACAGATCTTTTGTTGAGCTCTGTGGTTCAAAGGTCATCTTGCATAATTGTGAATCAGATCTGAAGGTTAAGTAATACAGCTCATAACAATATGATTCAATATGGAGTCATATGAGGTTTCATAAGTAGCCTGAATGTCTTTCATCAGCGTTGTCACTTACACGAATGCGGCTTTTTATGCTTTTAAGCTTGTTGCTCAAGTATAACTTTTACAATTAAACAACACAGCAAATATATTTGATTTACATGTGATATGTATCATGAATCCTGAACATTTACAGAGTAATTAATTGTCTGTGAGTCTATACATTTTAAAAAATGTATCTATGAGTTTTAACAATGGTAAAATTTTAAGAGAAAGTTCCAATTTAAACAGTTCATTTGGCTTACTTAAATATTCAGCAGGATTTCTTTCTAGTTTTGTACAATGTGCAGATTTCCTTTTTTTTTAATTATTAATGCAAAGCTTGGGCTATGCATTAGGGTAATGCAGTATGTCACGTTGAAGCCCTTGGCATACTCTAGCATGATGTAAACAAATCTTTATTCTATGTACTGAGGTATTATCCTAATTTTCATACCAATGCACAACTTTTAAGCCATGCCATCTCTCTGAGAAACCATACGTAAATGTCTTAGGTGGGAAAATGCAAAAAAAAAAAAAAAAAAGATGACTACTTTGATGGGCAGTTAAACAAATGCCTTGCGATTTGTCTGGTGTCACTTCACGTAGTAAAATCGCAACAGTAAAATGTTGTTACTTTTCGTGATTTTCCCTCGGCCACAGACGACACATCTGGAGAGCACGTCCACGTTCCGGTTATTAAAATCACACGGACAAAAACCGAATCATTTTTCATAAACAAATGGTTCTGTAATTCATGTGGTCACTACTGGAGCAGGGTGTGCAAAATTTGAAAAGAGTTCGCTGGAGAAGTGTGACCGCAGTCGAGTGTAAGCAAATGATTCTGTCTTGGCGGTTGAGTGAAGGATGGAATCAGTGGCCAGAAATGACAAACCCATGACACATTACAATGAAAGACCAACCAAAACGTGTTAACGCTTCCATCAGGTGTGCAACCACATCGACGGCCGATAACGTGCAAACATTTCCTCTGCGTGTGTGTGTGTGTGTTTCCGAGACGTTCAGCAGTGTCATTCAGACTTTCACTACATCTACAAATGAGTCCATTACACTCTAAAGGGGCCCCAAATAGCATTTAAAAACAAAAAACAAAAAAAAAAACTTTCTTTCATTAACTGCTAATCCTAAACAAATTCAACATGGTGTAAATTATCATGTGAGAGGAAGAACGGTGACAGCAGGATATAAAACAGCAATTTATAAATCAAAGAGACCCAGGACGTAACACAGCCAGGACACAGCTAATTCAAAGTTGGCTCAAGATCAAAACTGTGTAGGTCTACGGCCTATTACAAAAAGTATTTCATTTGAGCGTAGAGTTTGCGTGTTAAAGCAATGACCCTTCACTTTACTTAATCCCTGACAGGACAAATCTGCCTTTTGTCTCAGGAAATGAATGTGTATAGCAGAGTTATTTTTAAGGCTTATTGTGTAAGATCATTGGCCACAGATACATCATGTATATCTAAAAAAAAAAAAAACTCTTTTAAAGCATCAAAGAGAACTGAGTTCAGGAGTGGGCCGTCAACACAAAAAGAGAGAGAGTCCGTGGTGGTGTAGTCGGCGTGAGGGAAGAGGATTACCCTGAGCCCACTCAGTCTCTTTTTTTAAGGATGTAAAAACTGACCTTTCATCTCCACACAATGCCTCTCAGCTCAGCCCTTTTCAGACCCGCTTTAAACCATTTCAAAGAGGCAACTCCACCTCAACAACTTTCAGAAATCTAGAACCTTCTGTGCCGGAACACATTCTGTCGTCGACGGCGACGGCAGCGGCGGCGGTGCCGGCGGCGTGCGTGCGTGCGTGCGTGCGTGCGTGTGTGCGTGCGTGCGTGCGTGCTTGCACTTATAGTTGTTAATAGATACACACGTGTGTTTCCCTCAGACTGCTGCGTATATAGACTTGTTTGTAACCATTCACAGATTTATAAGGTTTGAATGGGCTGCTTCTGTTTAAAAGGAAAGAGAAAGAGAGAGAGAGAGAGAGAGAGAGAGAGAGAAACCCTCACGGCAGATTCTCCAAAGGCTTTAAGCAACAGCCAGCACCTTTATTTTTTGCAAAGCTTTAATAAGGTATGCACTTTACTCCCATTCTGCGGAGAGTGCATATTTTCTGTCACAAGACAGTCATTGACAACCGTTTTCAGCTGGTGTGCTGAAAATCCTTTGAACATCAGAGGCCAAAACAATAGAGACATCTTGCAGCACAAATATGTGGAGTGGGTCTGTGACAGAAAAGAAGAATGTAAATAATGAGTACTGGGAGGCCTGAGTGTGTTGAAAAGGAATCCTTAAAATCTTCCTCAGGGACCAATGAACACCAAACAAACCACAGTGACCCAAATATTACTAAACAATAACTTCAGAATATAAAAAGTCTGGGAAAAAAAAAAAAAACAGTTGCTCACGGTTTGCGAATACAAGCAGCCCATTAAAAAAAAACCCAATAAAATGTCAGTTCTTCAATGCTGTGTACATATGGGTTTAATTGAGTGTCACATGTGTATCAGTCTATTAAGCCAATGAGGTAATGATCTCCAAATTTGCAAGAAACTCAGAGGTGCTGTCTTCCGTTAATGTGTAGTGTGGTGAGGAACCCCAGTCGTGTTTTTCCTGCCTACTGCCCTGGTACCACCTTTAAACCCCCCCCCCACCTCCCCCCGAGAGATCCGGTGGAGGAGACCAGCAGGCCTAGGCCTACAGTGCAACGCAGGCAAAGCCTCCTGAAATGCAGGGGACACCCTCCTGGGATCAGGACTCAAACAGACACGGGCCCTAGCCACGATGGGAATGCCCCCAACATGACTACCAAAGGAAGCAGATGGCACACAGATCAACCGGAGCTACTGTTCCCTTGGCACAAACAAGTTGGGTCTTGTCAGCATCGCCCTCAATAAAAGCGAATCGAGGGCGGAATGGAGAAAGGAAAATTAAGGTACTGAATCGTTCTGATTCAACCCGTGACCCCACTGGCTAAGGTCATCCGTGAAACGCCCGTTGAGCCTCTAAACTGAAATATGACAAGCCAGCTCAGCAAAAATGGAGATGTGAAAATATGATTTTAGATTTATATTCTGGATCCATGTTCTTTGATCTATCTATCTATCTATCTATCTATCTATCTATCTATCTGTCTGTCTGTCTGTCTGTCTGTCTGTGTCTGTCTGTCTGTCTGTCTATCAGACTATCTGTCTATCTATCTATCTATCGATCTATCTATCTATCTATCTATATTTATTTGTTTATTTATTCTTTTATCCATGACAAAGGCTTGGGGCACCTTTCTGGTTTGAGTCAGTTACAGATACCAGATAATTAAGGCATGATTCACAAGGTATAATTCATAATTTATAAAGTTATATTGTAACAAGTATCTAATTCATGTGTGGCCTATATAGACAACATTTGTAATGGTAACAAAGTACCAGGCATGGGCAAATAACAAAGGGGCATTAGGTTATTGTGTTGTTGCTAGATCTACACTTCTTCTGAGAACTGATGTTTAGATAAAGGCTACAGACAGCTTTGGAAACTTTGTTTTTTTTTTTTTTTTTTAGAGTGTCCTCTAGAATTCCTCCATAATCAGAGAATTTCTCGAGATGTTTACAAATGATTGGAGAAAGTGGCTTGTGACGGGTTATGGCAACACATAGTTCACTGGACAAGAATATATCAGGTGGAAAAAAGCCCCCCGACCCGCTGCCCAGACAGCAGACAGTCTGACCCCACCCCACCCCCATCCCGACCCCCCTCCCTGATCATGACAATGCTGCTCTCTGAGAAATGCCACAGTGAGACAAAACTCTGCACATTACCAACAGGAGCCTGGTCTGAGATCCTGTTTACCCTGTCCTGCATGACGGACCCAAAGACATATACACGACCTCGGCCCATTCAGGAAGCAGCCAAGGGACAAAAAAAAAAAAGGAGAAAAAAAAAGTATGTGCATTAGCACTAACAAAAAGTGACACTTATGATGGTTAATCCTTTCCTACTCCATCCCTTTGGCTGCATTTAGCCTTGTCTAAACACTGGTATTCTAGGTTATTGGACACCAACTGTGAGTGGATCTGTTCTGTCTGTAAACAAAGAGACCCTATCTGAGACCCGGATCTGAGTAACAGTGACAACAACCTCTGACTTCCACCAATTACCTGAGCCATTCCCCCGAGGACTGTGGCTCGGCGTGTCTCTGCGCACACCTGATGCGGCTCAGCCTCCCCGCGCGGCCCGCCACTGAGTCAACATGACAAGCCAGTGGACAGTTATTGATCCTTCCGCTTTAACAAATTGCTTGGTAAATAGGACCACCCAACCTTAGTTACAAATCTGAATATTATTTCAAATAACTAGAACACATGTTGCTGGTTATCGTGATATCGTGGAAAATTAGGGTTCGGTAGTTATAAGGGGTTTTTACAGTTTATAGCAAAGGCAGTAGTTGCAAAATTTAATGTGTGTGTGTGTGTGGGGGGGGAGGGGGGGGGGGGTTAACATATTCTGCTCGGGTGAAGATGCTAAATCGTAAGATATAACCTATAACCAAATTTAACAAAATCACACGATCACCTGTGTTAGTCGAACTTAATGTCAATTCAAATAGAATGAAATGTAGGCTACATCTTTAATACGGCAGCAAATAGACAGTGAAGCTTTCACCCAAAATAAATAAATTATAACAAAAAAGAAATATAGGAATACTTTGAAATATTTTTAAAACCAGATGTTCTGGTTCCGTTGTTAAATTAAGTCACAGAATAAAGATAACTTTCCTTTGGAGATCGCTGACTTGATTAGACTGAAATAACATAAAAGGTGGCACGACATACTGAGGTTAATACTATGCCTCTGCAGGACAAGTGGTCTATTTATGAAAAGAAAAGTGGGTCCACTTTTTGGGCAATCATCGCCGTTCTTGTTATTCTCGGTAGGTAGCAGAAGTGTGCTTTGTGTGTATCATCGTATTTCGATTCAAAATAATACTGAAACTTGTATATTTAGGACTTAAATGCATAATTTGACCAAAATCAGTCAGCAGACTTTGCTTCATTGATCTGTGAATTGAGGCAAAAAAAAAAAAATCAGGCTTGTCATTCCATCTGATTATTGAATTTAGACATGCCTTATGACCAACTTCCTCAGGTCTGGAACTTTGTTTTGGCTATATGGTTTGGAAACGTCAAGGCTGTCTAGATATTTTTTTAAAGAAAGAAAGAGAGAAAGCTCGCAGGAAGCTCGTGGGACATATTTAATATATATATATATATATATATATACACGTACATACAGGTTCTGCGAGCTAAAGTAATTATTTGCAGGAACTATTTAAGGAACACTTTAATGCCCATATTTAAATGGACATTTCCATCGTCATTAAATATCAATCCGATCAAACTGATGACTGATTTACACAGAACATTTGCAAGGAAAAACGGCGTCAACAAAACTGAACTGATTTATCATTTAAACGGGCTAAACAAAGCAGGACAGCAGTCAAAAACGTATCGTTCTGCATGTTTCTTCATGTGTTTTATCTGACTTTATTTTTCGGTCTTTAAAGAACCAGAATTGTAATTTCAGCTGAATTTTATGGTGTTATTTTGCAGTTGTCCATCCGTCTAAACGACCGAATCGCGCAAGTTTAACTGACCTACAAGAACGAAAAGCTTTATTGCAGAAGGTGCTTTCGCCGCCCTGTATTATTCTATATATTTTATACTGCTCAATGATATTTTACAGAAAAGTCGAATAATACAGGCTATGTTACTCTACGGGAAAAGACTGAAACTCCTCTGATATCAGACTGCATGTGCTGACATAGTGTCGATAATGAAACTTTTCTTTAAAAACATGTTGGGGACGTCGAGTGGTTTTTTACCACACAAAAATAAATTACACTGAAGTCTCTCCGTTTTCGGCACATACTTTTGACGTTCATTGTTTTGAAAAGACAGGATTACCCTCTGGACATCTGAAAACTATGACTGGGCTAGTAATATGTCACTAGGCAATGTGAGAACGGATAATGTAAAATAAGGGCAAATCTTACGCTAAAGAGACATGCCGATAAAATCCATGTTGGTAGAATATGTTTGATAGAATTTTTTTCTCAATTAGATTTTAAAAGAAATTAATATACCGATGTTACTGGCTATAAGCCTTTTTTGAAAATCTTTCAGTTAGTAGGCTAATGGAAGGAACTGCCACTCTCAGTCAGTATGTATCTCACCACAAACGACCATCAACTTTAGCCGTTCCGCTTCAAATTGTTTACCACACATGAACTAAGCATTTTATCAAATGGTCGGAAATTATTTCGTATAACTTTATGTTTTTCACCTCGCACTGCTAATGCAGAATCTTTTTTAAAAAAAATAATATTTCAAGACGCAGTTTTGTTTTGTGCAATCTTTCACGCGCACAATTTTCTAGTCACCAGATACCGCCTCGTCTCACTTCTGGCATCTTACTGGACGTGCTTGGTCACAGAAATTCCACTAATATCCAGTTTGGGGCTGTTATAACTTTTGTTCAGACATTTGGCCCGAAGATAATCGACTGGGATATTGGCTGTGTTACTAACCTTGATATCTGTGTCCAAGGTATCGATTTCGAAGCACCCAAGGGTAGAAGTTCAAAGTTTCTCTCTGATGAGGGTTGAAGAAAGGTTGAGAAGGAATCTGAAGGGGATGCAGGGACAACGTGGTGTTCGTTGAGTGTGAGCCCGGATCTGGGAACATCATCTCTGGACTGCTGTAGAGCGTCCTCCCTGAATTCTGAAAGCAACTCCCAAAGGGTGCCGGATGAATCGATTCCGTGAATCTCAAAGCCGTGGGTCTAATAGGTTCGTCGCCAGCAGTCGAGGAATTCGGGTCTTTGCCGACAATGGACTCGATCGTGAAGCATTTTTTATTGTGTTGAAACATTGTCTCAAATATACAGTATTAAATAAGATCATGCAACGTGTGCTTACAATGGACGGAAGCCACAAGACTTTCAGGTGGTGAAATAGAAAAAGAAATATCACGAAAGGCAGCTGTTTAAAAATCCACAGTGTGGTTTTTCGAAGTCAACAAAGCCCCAGTGCAATCCATAACTTAAGGCAGTTCCTTTAATATGTCAATTTTATCGATAAGCTACTTCCCAGAGCTCAGTACCAGTGAAGACTACGCGGACGGCTTGGCTGTTCAAACTGTCAGAACGCCGCTTTAAAAAGTCCTCAAAATTTCATCGAGCGAGATTAAAATCACTAAAACCTCGTGTCAAAATAATAATACAGCAAGTCAATCATGGCATTATGAGTGAGGCAGACTCACAAAGATGAACTTCATTCATACGAGAATGCACAAACATCGGTTCCCCCGAAGAAAACATTTAGGAGCACAGCTATGATCGATAAGCAGTCAGCTTTTGAGAAAGGGCTTGTCACTCACCAACCTCAATACCTGCTCTTCGCTCTCTGTGACAGAGGTGTGGTGGGCATGCGCAGATGGAGCAAAGTATAGGCAAGCAAATTACAGCCATTTTGTTTGATGGAGAGACACACTATATGTGTACCGAACTAAACATTAGGCCTGCTCATAATTTTTTACGTTTCGTTGTACACGAGAGAATAATTTACAATTCCTTTCTTAATATTCTGTGTGGACTGTATGAATAATTCTGATTAAAGATTACAAAGAAAATGTAACAGCCATATTAAATAAAGTCTATTTTGGAGAGGCAAACGTATTTATAATCGCTCTGTTGGCATCTTCAGCACGTTGGATTCGTTTGCAGAATTTAAGTATTGACAAAGTTGCCAAACATGGTTCGACAAATCAAGCAGGGTCTCCTTTACACTCCCTCCCTTACACACCAAAGAGGATTCTCAGTTGTCAGCTGTGCTTTCTTGCCTTTTCATCTCCTTAAATTATATGGGTCTGCTTGAATCGATCAAGTATCCCACGTATAAATGCCATATAGCGTAACATAATAGTGTTTTTCATAATCAGGTCAATTGAGCTACTTGTGACCCAAAGTTGTGCAAAAAGATCTTGACACGCAAAGATCTTGACATAGCGACAAGGCAATCAATCAATGTTTTTTGTTTGTTTTTGTTTGTCTGTTTTGTTTTTTGTTTCTTTTAAGTTTGGTACGTAGGCGTGTTGTGGACACCAAGTGTAAGTTGACTGATAACTGGCGCCTCGTATTCTTTCTCATTTGTGTTTTACTCGTAACATATACATACATACATACATACATACATACATACATACACACACACATACATACATACATGAATACAGATGATATTTGCTGCAAATGCCCCTTTGAAAATGAACGAAAATATATTTTCTCATGATCATACCCTATAAACAAATTTCAGCTGATTTGTAACAAATTGTATTTTGGTACCTACCAGCTTTATCAGACAAAAGTGCGAATAAAGTTACAAACATAGGCGACACGTGGAAATATTACAATGCACAGATCTGTAAACATTATCGTCATCATCTCCATCACCATGTTTTGTTTTGATATGCATTGTCAATGCAACAAGTGCAAGATGATGATGATGAGGAGGAGGAGGATGCAGAAAATGTTACGCAGGATATGGGCTTTGTTGAGTGTGTTTCACAATGACAAACAACTTGTGATATTTGTGGAATTGTAGTAATTGTGTCAGATGAAGTAAAGCAAAAAAACAAAAAAACAACAAAAAAAACCCCTTCAATATCCATTCCTGGCGTTCTTTACACATTACACGTAGAGATGTCACCCCTAATAAGTATCGTCATCGAGAAGAATAACTATAAATACCTTGTTTTTTCCACTTATGCATCACATTTGATCACATTTGTTTACTGAAGATTCCAAAATAACTCTGCATGAGAATAAATGAGTGATTTCTTATTTTAGAAAACTCAGTGAATCATAGATTATGCAACGGCATGACACCGTCGTCTGGCGCATGCGAGCTGGTATTTGTACAGACATTATAATGTCATTAACAACGACAAATCCTGGAAAAGCTAAAAAAAAAAAAAAAAAATTTTGTTCTGCTTGTGAGAAGCACTTGGAGGCGGGGAGTATTCGAGAGTATCTAAATCAAGCAAATATAGTTGAAGGGTAAAGAGCAATTGATCCGTTACCTCTACGTGTCTTAAATGCCACTCATTTGTCAGTTAGAATCGTGGATGTTGTTGAAAGAGAATGAGCGCTAATGGAGTGGTTCAGAGTCTCGGAAACCCCGGACAGATGTCACCCCTTTCAGAAGAAACAATCGTGCTCCGGGGCGACACAAAAGCCCCCTCCACCCCTCATGCCTTTCACCGTTTGCACAGCGGAAGCCCATGTGAACTACGCAGGCCACAGATCCCTTTGAGCCCCCGAAGTTGCTGTGGCTCCGACCCTCTTGTCTCTGCCCGCCCAATCCTTCTGCAAATAATTAATAGCTTTTGCTGGCAGATCTTAGCCCCCTTTTGCCTCAAAATTCAAATGGCCATTAACATCTATTAATTTTGCCCCCGGCAATTGATTACGGATTGTGTTCTGCTGAAAGGAGACATCAACAATTGGAGGATTTTTGTAGGCTCTTGAGGTGTGAAGTCGAGTTAAAATGTGATTATTGTTCCCCCGCCTGGAACAAGCTAACTGATGCTAAGCCCTCTTAGAAAATGGGAAGGCCAACGTTGGCTATTTTACTGGTCATGAAAAACCTCGGGGTAAGAAGATTAAACGAAAGGACCTGCTAACCAATCCAGAGGACATTATAACATAAAAAAACCCCTCCGGAAATGCGAAACAATGCCACATCATTACGAAATTCAAAGATAATTAATCAAATCATTTGATGACAACAGAAAAGACCAACTGCCTTTAGGATAGGACCTCTCTTTTAGTGTTGCCGCTCTCAAGTTGAAAATAATAAAGTCTAAAACAATGTTTCAAAGGAAAACATAACGTTTCGAATGCTTGTATATGCTCGGCACACATATGTGAATAAAACAGATGTCAGTACATTTGTGCATGCCCTATCTGCATTTACGTCTGCATGTTATGAAAGAGTAATAATGTGCATTTAAGTAAGGCTGTTCTTTGGAATGGGAAGGCGTTTGAAGAGGCATTTGTTTGGATAATTTTCAGTGACGTCAGTCGTCTTCCTGAAGTTGATATCATAAATCACTATCTACTTCTGGCTGTATCATGTACAAGCAGAACATTGTTACATGGCAGATAGACAGATAGATAGAAAGAGAAAGAGAGAGAGAGGGGGAGAGAGAGAGAGAGAAATGCATTCATGTCTGCACTTTTTAAAAGAAGTCTTATAACCGTTATATACCTATATCTAAATTTATGCTAGGAGTCCAAATGCTCTAAATGTTATGAAGTAACAGACGGTGGGGAAGAAGAGAAATCTCGAATTTGTGCAAACTACAGAGGGACAGTCTCACAGATTGTTTTTAAGTTTCGTCCCTTCCCTTACAAACAATGCCCTCTAGTGGAAGATCATTGTAATACAGAGGCGGACCACTTGGAACTTTTTTTTTTTAGTAGTTACAGTTTAGTAGTTTAGTAGTGCCATATTGTGAATGATACCGTTCTCGAAAAACAGATTTGAATCACATTCCACACAATGAAATTGAAGAATGTATACAGATGTATAATCAAAATGAGTCCCCCCCCCCCCCCCCACAAAGACACATCAGAGAAGAAATTGTTGTTGACGAATTACGTAATTTTAGATTTGCCAAAATATTATTCTTTGAATTAAGTATCTTAGGAGTCTTATTATTATCTTATGAGTTTTTATTATTATTTTAGCCTGTAAATGGGTAAGCAGGCTGTTAATTTGTCCGAAGTTTGACAGCTTTACAAAAATTAAAATGTATCTGAACCCGTAAAGAGATGATTTGTCATGACTCCCCAAATATAACTCGGAATTTTCTAGAAAATGTATGCTACACCAGTGTAGTCCAATACCGAGAATGGTGCTGTAAACATTAAAACAGAACCTGGTTAACCTCTACACAGATTTCCATGAAAACTCCATAAGTGCTACATGATATGTTTACCAAAGTCCTGGATTTCAGCAGTCAACCCTTGGGCTTATTTATAGACCAGATCATACTAACCAGCTTCCAACGTAACTTTACAATGAATTTTTTACCGGACAAGTGGAAACTTACACAGAAAATGGCTTGGTCGGTTGTGTTAGTTTCACTGGTTACACTATCCCTGCATTTCCCCTGTTAAACCCTTAATTAATTTTTCGGTATGATACGAGAATAGATGATCAGAAAAATGCTAATATGCTGTTGATACCTTCTAAACGTGCCCCACTGGAGAAGGATATCACGATATCGATAATCAAAAATCGGATTGTAAGATTATTAGATTACTGAACCAATCCAAAACAACATTTTTATTTATATATTTATTTATTTATTTATTTATTTATTTATTTATTTATTCATTCATATTTATTTGCATGTTTGTTTGTTTTTAAACAAAAAGAGACGGAGAATAACAAGTAGACTATTAAGTTGCCCCAAATCAAATAACGAGAGAGGGTAATTGCCTGATAAATTTACCGTTTATTATTCCTGAATTTGTTAGCAGTGCAGTAATAGCAACTAAGAGACTAATTTTTAAAAAAGCCTAATATGCTTGACCTACAATTATATTGTTAAGCAAAATGTTCAATGAAGGAGTTTCCGTATTCATTCATTTGTGATGCTTTTCTAGCGGAATTAGTGACGTGGTATGATATTGTTTTAGGATATGATAGAATGCGGTATTCTTAGGTAATTTATGTCTATTATGTTGCTGTCAAATTCTGTAATTTCTCGTTAATTGTTAACGAGCAACAACATATAGCCTATGATCTCATCGACAACAAATAGCCCGTAATAATTTAGAAGATGTCTCAATATTGAACAGCTTTTTGAGCGCTGGATTACTTACAATCAAACGTGTCTTTTTTCGATCAGAGTACAATGGTTTGTGGGGCTTTTGTGTGTTCTTAGTTAAGATACGACGTTTAACTGAACTTCTCTTCAACTTTTTGGACATGAAGCCAGATTTGCAGTAACTTTATATGGATGTTGAACAGTAAGCCGTGGGTTTCAAATCTGAGTATTATAAATATGACTCAGCGCATAATACAGGCTAAATGTGAAAAAAAACTAACATAAAACTATATTGTTTTGTGGTATCAAAAAGTGCTTCTTACAAAGTCGGTGAATGAGTCATTTTTATTGGAAGGCCATCAGAACCACCACACAGTGGGAAACGTGAACATGCTTCTTGTGCAACAAGAAATAATTATTAACAAATTAATCAGTTGAAATCCGCATTTATAAAGCAAACATGTTTCTGTGAACATTTCTTCTTAACAAAAGGATCATGATGTCAGCGATTCGTCGCTTTCCATAAAGGTTTCATCGCATTCATGCGAGTTTTTTGGGTTTTTTTTCCTCTTTGTTCTTATTCCATCTTGTTCTCCGATTTTGGAACCAAACCTTGACTTGGGTTTCAGAGAGACAGAGTGACGCGGCAAGGAGCATCTTTTGAGTCCCCGTCATGTAGCGCTGCTTACTGAAAACATCCTCTAATTTTTCCCGCTGCTCGTTGGTGAAAATGGTGCGTCTTCTTCGATAACTGCTCCCCACAAAATTTCGCCTCCCTCTAAACTTGCCTTGGTGTGCATTACAACCTTAAAAATAGATCAAAGTTGAGGAATATTACAGCTATCTAATTTTTCGACAACATATGACGGATATTATGGTAATGTTAAGATGTAATACTTCGGGATGATGTAAATTAATCTTACCGTCGTACTGTAGGATTTGATCGGTGCTTTTTGAAGGGAAAATGCTGTGAACCGAAAGGGGAGGCAGGTTTGGCGAATGCGCCGGTCCGTATTCACCAGCAGGCCTCACTGGTATTGCTGATGATGCAGCGCAGTGTACGACCACTTGCGATGAATACGACGACTGGTGATGCGCGTGCTCCGGTGGATCGGTGGAAAGGATGGATTCGATATTGAATGATTTTTTCTGCTGCGCTCTGAGTGCCGAAATTTGTCGAGCGGAAAATCTGTCTGTCGCGCCGTATACGGCAACGGGGAATGACGGAAAATTTGGTGCGCAGAAAAACGTCGTGTCCATGTAGTTCGTTGGCATGTTGTCCACAGTCTAAGGGGAGGTGCCGTGGCGAGGGTTATATGACTCTCCCGCGATCGGATCTCTTCAGAGAGCTCGAGGGTGTTGTCTCAAGGAGGTGAGAATAAATGTGAAAGGATTAGAGTTTAATCCCTGTTGATAAAACACAAACTGATCAACTGACAACGGATCCATTATGATCTGAGAAACTGGCGAGAAAACTTAACGCGTTCTCTGTTCCCACTATCCATAATCCAAACGATCAAGAAGTAGCTATTTCATTTTGTATAGACATTGAAAATTTGGACAGTGCATTTCAAACAACTGCGCTCCCTCCGAGTTTCGACAGATATTTGAGTTAAAAGAGTTCCTTAAAATGTCGAAAATGTTGCTCTATAGTTTGGTGAGACTTGAGGGACCGCAACCGAACGACTTCACAAATGTGGAGCGACCAGTTATAGTGGTTAAGGTTCAAGTTAACACCTTCGAAATATTCTTCCTGGCTTATAAACTGATATCTAAATTCACACCCCTATGCCAAAACGAATATTTCATTTATATTTCAATATTTCAGAAGGAATGTTTCATTCATATGTTCAAATTAAATTCAGTAGCAAAAACTGAACTTTGAACGCAGGTAATACTATGAGGGAGATCCATGACCGAAAGTTAAAATGCGCCCCTCGCTCTTCGTTATTCTTGATTGGGACTCAAAACCAAACAAAACTAAGCTTTATAAAAGATTTACTCATTAAATGCAAAACATACATACAGTAGACCTGGATTTAATCAAGCAAACGGCCTACATTCTGTAAAACTGTATAACCACACTAGCCTTTCAAAAAAAGCTAAAGGCAACACTCATAAACCCCCACTAAAAAGGCAGTGTATGCTGATATTTGGTTTGGAAAAGGGTAATCCTAAAATTCACATTTACCTAATATTCCAATACCTTACTGCCCTATGGATCACAGTTTTTAAAAAATAGATAATGCAATACAGGCTGTGAACATGTAAATGAAATAGCTGAGGGCTGGCGTTGAAAGACCATTAAAAGGGATCAAATTTGCAGCCTTTCAATAAATTCAAAGACACACAACACACGTGAAACTTAAATGGGCACACATTGGTCTTAAGCACCCAAACACCACTAATGAGTCGATAGCTGAGGTCCAGAACAAAGACAATCACTTTTGCACAATTAGCCAGAGCAGTTCATCAAAAAAAAGGTCCTTCACTCATTCCAATTCCAATCCTTTGTCTTTCCTCTAAAATTCTGCAGCTCGAATGAGTTTTGCAATTTGTAGATGATGACGATGACGAATGCTCATATACCGTAAATCAAAAACTTAAATTAAATTTACAATCAAATCATCACAGCCAGGAGCCCCCATACATGGAGAGCACCGAGTGGCTGCTAGAGACTCGAGTAATTTCATTTGGGTCAAAGCTGAGTTTACATCTAGACATACCCTAATCAAAACAACTCAAGTTAAAATTTTTCAGTTTTTGGAAAAAAAAAAAAAAAAACATGTCTTGATCCAGTAAAACGGGTCATTAACTCTAAGCCTGTGATAAGTAAACTACAATTAATTCTGTGGTCCTCCTCCGTTTTACTGAACACTGGTTCTCCACTGGAAATGTACTCATCCGTACAATAAACCAGTCTTTCTCAATCCTGCTCCTGGGGAGAGCCCTGCCCTGCACGTTTTCCATCTTTCCCTGTTCTGCCTGCCCGACTGAACTCATCAGTGGAACTTCTGATTGGTAGAGCACACCTGATTTAATCAAGAGCAAGTTCATCACACTAATCAGGTGTCTTCGGCGCAAGGAGAGACAGAAGGGACGCAGAGCAGGGCTCCCCCAGGAGCAGGGCTGAGAACCACTGCTATAAACTATAGTTGGAGTCAGAAAGAGTTTGAAACAGGAATTCATAACTTGTGACTGAGACAGGAAGATACATTGGGAACTCTGACTTTTGGAAATGAAACGAGACTAAAAACATCTATAAGAAAAAAAAAACACTGCACAAACAAATTCCATGAGACATTTTTTTTATATAAATACTGACTAAATTGTGCAAATACACTGACAGTAGCCATAGGTATATAAGAACATCTTCCTCAGTCCTGCATTTTTCCATTGTCCTTTGGGAGAAATTCAGACATTCTGAATTGGAGATCAAATTAAGACAAGTTTTTCAGGTACTTAAAATTGCACCATGAGAAATACAATACACCCCCACCCACACTCCTGCAAAAAGAAATACAACCAAAAAGAAAAACCAAAAAAAACAAAGGCCACTGCTAAGACATAATATTTAAATTCAACATTTAAAAGAAAAAAAAATGCAAATCTCAACCTAAAAGGATGCAGGTAATCAGCTACATCTGGGATGCAATTTCAGTGCACTGCCTGAAACTGTATAGACAGTCTATGGGAAATGACAGCTCTCTACAGCAGTTCACTGAATGAATATCAAGAGACAACACTGTCAAACTGTAATGTGTCTTTAACGAGGCAGGCAGACAAGCTCCATCATGACCCCTTCCTTCAATCACAGTCTTTTTGGTTAGAGGGACTGAAGGACCCGCCCCAGGAGCCTGTGCCAGCCAATAGGAGAGGCTTTCCTGGCTCAGCATCAGGAGAGCACACGCTGCCTTGGCACCGTCTACGTGTCTGAGGCATGCTAGCTTAACTGGCACCAAGGCGTGACATTTAGGTCACACTCCAGAGCAGTGTTGATGACCGTCAAAGGGGCACCACTGATAGTCAGCTCCTGTCTGGACTCAATCTTGTACCGTAAGTTGGTGAGGCCACCTTCGGGGTCCACCTTGAACTGTTCCTGTTGTTGAAGAGATTCAAAAGGTATGATCACATTGTGCAAACTGCCTTTAAACAGGAGCATCTCCTCTCAATCTGTTTTTCCCTCCATACTGACGGACATGAAAGATCACAAAGGTCCCGTGTTGTAGTCTCAATAGCAATAATAATGCTAATTATTACTACTAACTGTAGTACTACTACTAACAGTAATATACGTGCAGTGAGAACAGCTGCTTAGCATACCTGTTTCTGTGCAGCTATCCTCTTCTGGTCTCTCTTCCTCCAGGCAGGGTCATGGATGTGTCTGAAGGTTTTGTATCCAGTCTCTATCCCCTGTGGTCTGAAAAGCTGCACAGAGGTCAGACTTAACAATTAGTATCAATAGATCTCTAAAAAACTCTCTGAAAAAAAACAAACAAACGGAAAACCTTAACCTCAGTGGGCCTTTGTGGAAATTCAAACAATTAGAGGAAGTTTGCATCTCCTTTACCTCTCAGAGAACTGAAGGCTTTTCATTTTAAAGGAGCGGTGTACTGTTACACTAGAAACAACTCAAAACACACATAACAGTATTCCAAGAAAAAAACTACAGCTGTCCCGAAAGCAAAAGTTTGGCCCGATTCTCACTGACTTCATAAAAAATGCGTCTATGTGGTGTTTCTATAATTCTGACTGAGCCCTTGTAACCATAATTCATTTGCTTATGAAGCAGTTAAATCTGACTGGTGCACTAACTGTAAGTCGCTTTGGATTTAAAAGCGTCTGCTAAATGCCAGATTGTAAATTGTAAATTGCATCATCACATAACCCATCCAGCACTTTTGCTGAAAACCAGCACACATTTAAGTTCAGTGTTGACCTGCAGTCCAGCTGTCCTCAGCCTCCTAAAGAACTCATCGTCCTCTCTGCCCCAGCCCCAGAACCGATTGGACATCCCGTTGCACTAGAAGGAGGAGAAAGTGTAACTGGATTGTACATTAAGAACAGTTAAAAACAGGAGATCCAGTGTCACCGAGTCTGAGGCGGTTTACCATTTTATAATGCTCCTTAGTGAGAAGCAGGATTCCTCCAACGTATGTCTTATAGTGATAGAGCGGATGAAGTTCTGGAGAGGCCACGTGGAAAGGGCCTTCCTCTGGGAATCCGTAGTCTAGAGCTTCATTCAGAGGTAACAAATCCACATCATGCATAGCAATGTAGTCTGTGTCGTTCCCGCTCTCCAGGAACCCTACGTTAATTAGTGATGCTCTGTTGAACCTGAAAAAAAAAAAAAAGTCAATGAATCAAGGAAGGGGGGGGGGGGGGGTAATATTCACGTCAAGGCACAAATATGCCAGATTCAAGGCGTGTACCAGCTTGGTCTCAAAGCCTTAATTTCAGTGAGGCAAGGAAGACAAACAATATGAGTTTCTTTTTTTTCCCTCACCCAGTGCATAAACCAACATCTGTCTCCTGTATAAACCTTAACAACAACTATCTCTCTAACGTATTTGTTTACCTATTTATTTATTTTAAACCTTGAATCGTCAATCAAACAGCAAAAAAAACACTGAGCCTGTCATTCAACAAGTCACCCACCGATAATGATCCACTTGATTAACAACTAGTATCCTGTGTCGTATTTTCTTCTTGTTGAGGAACGTGTGCATGTAAGGTACAAAAACGAGAAGCTCTTCGAAGCGTTCTCTAAAGGGCACAATCACAGCCATTTTGTGCGGGCCCCATGAAGGGTCGTCCACGGCCGAAAACTGTCTCTCCTGTGGACAGGGCTGGCGAGGGAGGCGGGTGTCCACGGCAACCTGGTTCATGTCCCCAGAACAGCTCAGCTGTAACCAGAGAAGAGATCCGAGGACAAGCGCCACGCAGAGGCCGAAAAGCTTGTAGACTGTGCATTTCCCTGTAAGAAACCTAAAGGGAGTTACAGCACAGAATTTAGTGCCCACGGCAAGTTATGATATACAAAAAAACAAAGCAAAACAAAAACAAAAAACAAACAAACAAACAAAATAAAAACATGCATTAGCGCTTACTCCCCGTGCAAATTTGCATTTCCACTAAGTTCCACTAAGAAGAAGACAAGAAACGGCCATTCAGACTGTCTCTCTTCAGCAAATCAGGACTGGTATTTAGCACTTAGACGTCATCTAACAATGATTTTCTTCAAAGGCACAGATTTCAAGCTAGGGCTCAATACCTGTAAAGCTCCTTGTAAATCACAGGTTAAACCGAGTTCACCACAACTTATTTAAAGCTTACATTTTAAGTATACCAGTGTAGCGATATTTTCAGTATAGCAATTAGTCAAAAATCAATCCTATGAATACATAAAATTCAAGCAAAAAAACAAAATAAAAGTGTGTTGGTTGTTAAGAACAAACTTGCAGTGACAGGTCGAACAGTAAAATACCATGCAGTCTTTAAGTTGCATACAACAGGGAAACAAACTTAAAAACGATTTGTCTCGGGGAAGGGGGGAATGAACCACACGCTACATCTGCAACCCTACTCACTGGTCTCCATGACGATGCAGCTTTTCAGAGTCGCTTCTGAGATGTTGCCCCAAGATACGTGAAACAATAATCATCCTCATACTCATGTCTTACGATATTTCATATGCGAGGTTTTAACACAGTGACTAGTACCCAGGATAATACATTTATAACAGATGAAGAGATAACTACATAATTTAGTCTGGTAGATACTTGCATCCGAAGAGATTAACGGGCAAGCGATTATGCTTTGCTAGGAAGACAGAATATTGAGTGACGCTACGTTTTAGGGGTCTTGTCATCTGCAAGTTAGCTTGTTAGCAAACTACAATACTAAGACAACACGTTACACGGTCCACATCACTTTCTATCTATGATGAGAGAGTAAACAAAAACGCTGAAAGATTTCCATGAACAACGAACTTCTTGACTTACCTTCTATCCTCTTTAAAATAGAGAACTGGTTTTCGTCGTGACGAGTACATCATCTTCCTAGCCTCTCGTAGCAATGTTTTATGAATATGAGGTAGTTATTGGTTTCTTCGAATACAAGTAACAATCATACACATGCTAATCTCTGATTACAGCCGGCGTTAATATCATCCTCATTGCGAAATCACATCTCTACGACTGTAGTTGCTGGTCTCCTCTGATTTTGCTATTGTTTTAACCACATTGTCGAAACAGACCTTTCTTTTACGATAAAATTCAATATATCCATTCAAACAACCAGTTTATGTCTTTGTGTTATCTAAAGCTTTGACACACCCGATTAACAAGAACTGTCGACGCTCTTACTCTAACTTTCCTAGCTCGAAGGCTATCTTATCTTACACGTAGCTATAGCGGTTCCCCGAAAATTCTGTTGTACCATTCAAACATGTTCTGGTCAGCTACATGGAAGATGATGTGCTACGATTCATTATGCTTGTTAGGTTGTTTCAACGAAACGCTAAGTACATCTGAAAGTATTTCACTTTCAAAGCAAGTAATGTCAATACATCGTATGAAAAAAAAAAAAAAACCTAACACGGTGGCTCCTTTTGCTAGCCCGTTAGTAAACCTCTCCCCCAGAAACATTTGCCCGTGACTTTAAGTTCCCGGACTATGGCTCTCCTATAGGAACAGTGTGATTTAATGTACACGGTCGATTCTGTCTACACAATGTTTTAGTTTGGGATGTCTGAGCCTATTGCATATCAAAAGAAATGGAAACATTGTAAGTAAATAAAATGGTATTCTGATGCTGCATTTAAAAAATGGCAGTGTTACATCCAAATTTTTGCCATAATATATTCAGTCAGTGCCACAAGAAAATCTGCATACACACATAAACAATTCTACGGAGTCAAAACTTTATTTTTGAGTGCAATTATGTACACAATTTCACATTAATAAAATCTTCTATTCCCCCACCCAAGATATTTTAAACCATCAACTTCCACCGAAAGATTTATTTTGTTTTCAAAAAAAGAAAATCCCCGTTTCGACACAAACCTTTTGCAAACATAACAAATTAAAAAAAAAAAAAAAGTTAAAAGTAAAAGGGAGCAAAGCAAATATTAAAGTGTAAATTTTGAGTGACTCTGATGGCAACATATACAAAGTAGTACTGCAAAAAGTGTTTTATGACTCAAAAGATAAACAGACGGGATAGTGATGGTGTGACTGTGCAAGATACAACAGTATCCAATTAAAAAGATAAATTTGATCTCTTTACTTGTGAAGTCAATTGTAATCTCCCTTAAGCAACATTTTTCTGTCTTTTTTTTTCTCTTCTCGTTAAAAACAAAATACATAGCACACGCCAGCCTCTGTCCTCTGGACAGCCGTGTATCCAATTAAGCCACGTTTACTCGGACACACCAACTACCTGAGTTGTTTTGCACAGGACAAAACAAAAGCCGCAAGCCTTAGAACAACAGAGCTTAGATCCTAGATGCTGGACTCATGTGCACCCCCCCTCCCATGAGTTCAGCATCTAAAATCTCTAGACATTTTTACACCAGTGTCTTTTGCCCCAGTTGCATAACATTTGGGAAAATGTGTCCGATCAACTAGTTGCAAAAAAACAAACAAACAAAAAAGTAGTATGTATCAGCAATTTTTCTGAAATAAATGTTGCGGTATACGTTCAAGTTTAAAAAAAGAAAAAAAAAATTTAACATCTGTGGTGGAAATGACAGACTCGATGAAAACAGTGGCCTTCTCAACGGGAAGCAATCACAAATGGCAGAGAATACAGAGCAAAATTCAGAAAGGTCAAAGGGTATGACCTCATCACAGCTCTGTCTTCAGCATCTGTCCTTCGATGAAATAAACGACACTTCAAAAAACAAAAAAAACAAAAAAAAAGAGAGCCACATTTATATCAATGAATAAAGTGTAATTTAAATTTAAGAATACACATTCTTTACAAGGAAAAAAAAAAAACAACAACCACACACACACATACAATTTAAATATCTGTAACTAAACAAAGCAACCAGTATCCAAGTTTTCTAGTGACAGACACATAAGTCTTCGAGCAAGAGGAAAAATGATCATTTCTTTAATCTCTCTAATAATGACTCTTTAGTTCAGAACATTATCCAGCGGCTGGAGAGCCAGTGCATGGGGGTGAAATTAAACTGCTGTCTCTGTGAAGCGCTGGGCAAATGTTTATAAACTTCACTAAGTGACATTGTTTGTCTGGAACTAAGGTTTATCCAACAATATTTTCATTCCATAAATCTCGATTAGAACCATTTTCCTGACAAACAAAATGGATCTGAACAAAGCTTGTCGTTTTTTATAAATATAACTGGGGCATAAATTACTTATTGCATCATCAGGGAGCGGAATGTGGCAGTCGATGGGGGGAAAAAAAAGAAAGGAAGAAAGAAAGAAAGGCTGTTGTGAGAGAAACTTCCGGGCAGATTGTGAAACAGGGGAACTGTGGGGCTGTGTACTGAAGACGGTTTCTTCTCCAGACGCGTTCTCCTCCAGACTCGTGTCGCTTACCTCGGTCGGGGTGCATGTCGCATGTTCTTTCTGAGTGCTGAGCAGAGTGTACTGCATAAACTAAACATGTCGCAAAAAATCTGAACCTACACTAATTTTTTGGCCTCAAAGAAGCTCTTGAGATGTCTCATCTGCCAGAAGCCAATGGCGACGAGGATCAGCGTCTGAACGATGGACCACCAAAGCACTCTCTGATTGGTGCTTTCGCTGGTCTGTCGGAAGCGCTCCTCACGATACTGAGAACAACAACAAAAACAAAACAAAACAAAATATGTCACAGAAAAGCACCGCAATGTATGGATCTGTAAACGAACAATTCTAACACACGACTGCGCTCAGGTGACCACTAGTCAGATAACTGAACATGTGAATGTTGTGTATGGGCAGCGCAGGATATTCTGCAGTGCTAGTGGTGGTATCCTGAGGTGAAATTATGATCAAGTAACGGACACGAACTTCAAATCTATTTCCCTGCATCACGTATTATGAGCACAGAGACTGAATCTGGGGTAGCGAATCACTGATGGTAGATGCGCCCTCATGAAATGTGAGCGATGCGATTTTTCCAACATACTACATGACAGTTACTGTTGTGTCTTATAAAAAGCAGTGAGGGAGAAAGACCTGATGACCGCCATGCATAAAACAACACTCACTCTCTGATAGTTCTGTTCCTTCTGAATCTGATCCACTTGCTCCACCAGCTGCCGCACTCGTAACTGCAGCTCCGTCAGCTTGTCTTTGGCGGCAATTTCAGCGTAGTTATTTGCATGCTCCCCAACTTGGATATCCAGGTGAACTCGCTGTAGAAAACACAAACATTGCGCATGAAAAAATAAATAAGCACTTATATAAAAACACAAATAAATAAATAAACACATTAAAAACAAATAAGAAATCAATCCAATTGTACTATTTTCAATACAAGAAAAAGAACAATCCAGCACACATTTACAGATTTTTTTTCAGACAATTTTCCACTACAAAGTTTGTCCTTCATAAGGAGGCGCTCTAGCCACAGGCATCGTTTCTCTTGCATGAAGGCAAGCTGTGCGTGTGCAACGTTAAATTTTAAATGAGTAAACTTTGGTGCAAACAAATATCGACATAGACTGTTTGGACTAACCAGCATTCCCCCGGCGAAGAGAGCAAACTTGGAGGAGTTAGAGTGCAAACAGATCTGGTGCTCTCCTGGTGTATGGGACGTGAAGGTGAATCTACCCTCTGACCCATACTGACGGGACAGGATTATCTTTAAAAAAAAAAAAAGAGAGAGAGAGAGAGAAAAAAAGTTTAACCAGTGACACTGAAAATATAAGTCAAAACATTTCAGTTTTACACCGGGTCTTGGACCTGTTGTTGTTGTTTTTCAAAACTTACTTTCTCGTCAGGATCTTTAACTTCCACAAACATCCCGAGACCCTGTGTGGCAGGAAGGTACTCTTCTCTCTGTTTGTCATAGAGCTGTGTCCTGTAGTTTCCTGAGGAAGAAAATAGTAATATTATTGCCACGTCATTGTGATGCCCACAGTGCTTTTACGTGATCTGACACGCGCAAATGTAAGAATATTACTTCTCTGCCTCTTGTTGCAGCAATGCAGTCGCAAAAAAAAGGATGTGGTCTCACAACGCGTAGCTAAGAGCGGTGTATAATGCAGTGCAACTGATAAAACGCTGCACAGAAAGGATCAGCACATACAGCATCTTCATACACGAAGTTATCACTGTTCTTTCTTTCAGTTACTTCACACAAATTGTCAAACTAAATATGTCTAACAGTTAATTACAAACAAACATCGTGCGCAGTAACGATCGTAGCACAAAACAATTCACACAGTTACAATCGAAATCTGTATTTAATGTGACTAATTCTGGCAAATGAATTCACCACCTAGCCGTGACAACGTCCAATGAAATCTTGACAACCACTCCTAACTTGTGCTTGGAAAACTAGGATAGCCTGTCACCTGTTCACGCTTATGAAAGGCAATCGAACAGGCCAATTAAAATGACCCTAACAATTTAATATATTATTAAATCAGCATGCAAACGAGCCATATGCTAACACAACCTTCAGTCAATCAAACTATTAAGAGTCTGGGAAGCAACGAGGTAATCAAAGATAACTCGCGCAAATGTTACAAGCTAAGTTAGCTTCGCTAAAGAGCTAGCCAAATTGATCAACTTCACGAAATCGGTCGTTTAAACTCATAACTGTGCAAAGACCAACCGATAATCATAGTCTCGTCCGGAATTTCTTCTATGAAACATTTCTTTTCCGTCTCCCCGATGTGGAAGTACAATGCAGAGACGAAACTATTGAAGAAGTTAAAAAGCAAAACCGTGTACAGTGTGAGATGCATCTTGATTGCCACCATCTTGTCACTGCCGGTGGACAGAACTGCAGCTGCGCGAGCCCATCAGTGCCACGTAAACTACCGCTTGGAATTGTCCAATCAACATAGTTAGGTGAGAACTCTGGGTAATGTAGTACTTTTCAAATTTCATGCTCGGATGTCTAGACTACAAGCCAGCAATAATGGACTCCGCTTATATGTGACTTATATGTTTTGTATGACATACCCTCTACTTAGATAAATGGATTCAAGAATTTGAAATTCGTTGACTCAGCCTTCAATGGGACATGAATCTGTGCTCGTGAAATTAGTTCTACACAGCAGAATTTGTCTTAGGAGAACTTCTTTATTTGCTCACCTAAAACAGTGCTTTAACAATCAGCATGCCGTTCAGTCTGACTTAAAGAAATGTATTGTGATGGGACAAACCACTGTGTACCTTAGTGCAATTCAATACGATCTTCATTCTGAGGACTGGAAGCATATCTGATTTCTTTTCACTTTTACGAATACATAGGGATTTTAACAAAAGCTTCTTTAAAGTTGAAATCAAGTCTGCCTGTACTTAAGAGCAACAAAGCAAAACTGCATTTTTTGAAAATAAAGCAATACAACAAAACTGATTTCTAAATAAAAGTTGTATCCAACACAAACTTACAGCTTTATTTCATACAATTTACCAAAATTACAACGGCTGGAACACAGACTTTACGTGAATGTGAACTACAGTGCATTGTTACCTCCTTGCGCATAACCAGCACCCACAGTGACTGGTATGCCTCAGAAAAACGGGAAAGTTTCCTGGACTGTGGAAGATTACGCCAAACAACCACTGTTATGGCGTGGACACCATTATGGACTTTGGAAATTTGGTTTTTTTTAAATACTGCTGTAAATCTTCACCAAACTTCACCAAGACTTCAGTTCTTATTCACTCGATCTTCTGTGGTCGTCACTTCTATTGAATTTTAATTTCAACTTTAATTTCTCTATTCATTATGTCACAGCCAGAGAGACAGAGCTGATAGAACTTTAAAAAAAAAAAAGCTGATAGAATTAAAAAAAGAAAAAAAGAAATCTGCTGAAAACAGATGTCTTTTTCGATCAATGCAGAAAAATAATAATAATAATAATAAAAATAAAAACAATCAAGTAATTTACAATGTAAACTAGTCCGTTTAAAGAATTCTGAAGGGAAAAAATAGCTAATGCAGGTATGCCTAAAATGAACAATCCAGAAAGCCGTAACTTTACCAGTGTTTTAAAAGTTTGATACCTTAAGAAAAATCATGACATTCTTTCCTAACCACAAAAAAAAAAAAAAGAAGAAGAAGAAGAAGAAAGAAAGAAAAAAAAATAAAAGACCACTTATAATCCTCGGCCATCATAAACCACATCTGCTTTGTGAATGTTGGAAAACATCTCAGGTTACTTTCTCCTTTTCAGCTCCTCGATAATAGAAACATTTATACAATCTTTAAAAATTCACATTGAAGTCTCGCAGCCATGTTCTACACGGTCCTTTAAAATTGTTTTGGAGGGCGGGGGGGTTTCTGTTTTAGTAAAATCTTTTATTTCTTTCCTGGCGCTTCTGAAAGACCACTGCTCCCACGACGGCACAGACAACAATCCCAAGCAAAGCGCAGAGCAGCAGGAGAAAGACTTTCCATCCAGTGAGAGGAGTACTGCGGAAATTTCCTGTTGGATCATCGATGTTATCTGTTCCGAGAGACGGAGAGGGAAAGAGAAAGTTCATGACCGTACCACTACAACTGATGTGATATAAGTCGCTTTGACAGCTCATTTGATAATTCAATGTATCATTCATATAAAGAGACAAAGCAATGCAAAGTCTACAAATCTAGACTATGAGAAATATATTGCTGTTGCAGTTATTGTGCACGCCTGATGACAGGAAAAGGTAATTTGATCACTGCAGAAGATGATTTCATGGCTCTTTCATGTCCTCATTTGACTTTTTTTTCCTCTCTGTGCACTGGCGGCTGCACCACCACCACTCTCCTGTGAAATACCTTTGGGTGACCTGAGCAGACTGACGCTTGGTTCAATCTTAGTCCAGTCCACGTTGTCCTCTTCAGGAGTGTGTTCCACCATCAACTGATACATCTTCATGGAAATGATGTCATGGTTGTCTGGAGACAGGCCACAATGTGAGAAAGGTCAAATTTAAGAGTGAAAAGATTTAAGCGTCAGGACAAAATTCATTTTCAAAGGCCTTTTCTTACCAGAGAGGTCCCCTGTGGCCGCAGAGGCCCCAAAATAATACCCAGTGGGCAGACGGACCCCTCCGATATCGATACATTCCTTCCACTCATTCTTGTCATCCACATCAACCATAATCTGCAAAAATGAGGAGTTACATAACATGAGCGGCACAAACTCAAATGGCTGTACTCAGCTCCCACTGAAGCAAAACGAATGCCGGGAACGCAACGGAGCAGAAAGCCTCGGCGAAACAATTTACTAAAAATAACTAGTGGGGACCGTCGTGCGTGCGTGCGTTTTACCGTGAGTCTGCCTTTGGAGTATCTGATGGCGAGGTAGGTGTCGTGATCCTTGTTTCTGATCTCCACGGAGCAGCCGCCCAGTTCGGTCGAGCGCCCGTCTTTTCCGTGGTCGTACGGCAACGTGCCGTTGTTTACCATTGCGGAGATGTATGGGAAGGAACGCTGATGAAATGACAGGGACGTTACATAGTTACGGCTCAAAATATAAAAATCTCCACAAGTTGAAAATCCGTTTTCCTTCATTTTGAGATGCTGCTCTGTTAATGCCGTTTGATGCTTTTTACGCCTTTATGAAATGGAGGATGCTAACCAGGGCAAAATATGAAGATGTATATATGAACAGTTAATGACTGAATTTTATCCATTGTGAGTATAATAACAACTGAATATAATGACATTTAAATAACAAAATACCAATTCTGTAATCTCGTTTACATAGAAACAATGAAAATAAAATAAATTAAGTTACATTTAAATCTCTGACCAAAGAATGCTTCACTCATCGTTATGTGGTCACATTTAGACTCTGTTTACTCAAGTGGCTGAGGCACTTGTCCACAGCGATTTGTCCACCCCTGCTAAGTCAGACGTCACACGTGTCTTAAGAAAATCATGGGATTACGACTATTTTAAGGGACATTTAAAACACAGACTTGAGGAAAATAAGCAAGCAGCTTCCGCAAAGCTGAGTAAACCAAGCGCATTTTATATCACGGACTCGTTATTATTTATTGCCTTAATGAGGGAACACTGAGAGAACATGTTGATAGAAAATGCAGAAACTGATGGAGCGTCACATTATTATAATGTAATAATGTAATAAAAGAAGATGCACCTAAAAGTATCAATCTGTTAAGCAAGCACTTTGAACAAGACTTGACTGAACAACAGAGGAACAGATATGCTGGAATGCAAGGATTTCAAAGATCCTTTTTTTGCCAAAATCTTATTTCCTGAGTTATGTGCGGACTGCATAAATATCTTCATTGTTCAAAAAAAAAAAACAAAGCTCTACAAATATAAAAGCTGTTTTTGATAGAAAGAAAAGCAAAGCCACGTTTAACTGAAAAAGGAAAAAAAGCCACTCTGGTTCTCTTTCACTCACATCAGACGCTTCATCATTAGGGTAAGTGTCTATAAATATGGCCAAACCGTGGAAGTTAGGAAGGCTGCCAAACGCTGGCCCTGTAGAGAAATAAACACCTGTCAGTCAAAACACACTTACATCCATTCCATGAAGGTCATTGCGAAAGGTGTCCACAAAAACAGCTAGGCCGACAAAATGATCCTGGTTTCCAAAGACTGGCCCTGAATGAAAGCAGAGGTAAGGTTCCCAATCAATACAGAAACGCAGAGGAAATGAAGAGAAAGCCTTAGAACGCTCAAATAAGTCAGTTAGTGTTTTACAATCAGTGTTATAACATGATCTTTAATAATGCACTTCTTTCCTAAAATTAAAACTTCAAATTAACATGTGTTGCGTGGGTGTCTAATGGATGCTATGGCCCAGGCTAGGTTCTCTGTTATCTCTAAAGGATGTGTTAGGTGAAGGTTTGATTTTGATTGCACAATTACCAGGATGCAGCCTCTCCTTCGTATACCAAATTGCAAAGCCATCCCCATGCAAATTCTTCTTTCCCGCCCCATGGACTTTAAACTGCACATGCATCTCCCAGTCTTTCAAAAAACAGGGCTAGGCAAAGAGAAAGAGAGAGAGAGAGAGAGAGAGAGAGAGAGAGAGAGTGTATGTATGAGAGCTAAGAGACAACGCACATACACTGGTGCTGACTCATGACTGCAAGACTGTTTTCATTTTGCATATATCTTAAACATACTCACCACTGTGTTCCAAATGGAGCCTTGTTTGCTGCGCTCATCGGAAGTGAGGCGCACATACTGGCTCGTGACTAACGTACTACCCCAAAAGTCCCACTGACTTGACTGACCGGTTCCAACACCTGTGTCAACGAATTACGCGAAAGTTCGTACAGAGAAACATCGTTTGACGCTGCTTACTGACATTCCAAGCAGTGAGGACTGTGTTGAAAATGTTGTCTAAAAGCCAAAACGTCGAGTATCTGAGGCATAAGCCAGTTTAAAAATCCTAACAGTGAGAGAGGCCTTTATGACTACATGAGTTCTATTTATACTACCGCTGTTTTCTAAACAAAGTTATATGATGATGTCAAAAAGTAATTTAACCCATGGTCAGTTAGGATGACTCGTCACACAGTTTCATACACAAACATCAACCACTAAGCGACCTATACAAAACCCTGACAAACAGCAGAATTAAAGAGTACACTGCCACAATTAGCACTCTATTTGTAGAATAGTTTGACAGCAAGAGGACTTGAGTTAGCTTACTTGCTAAAATTAGCGACTTACCCTGATATGGTTTTATGAGTGAGTGCTCTCGTTTTAAGTGTTCAGCGTTTCCGTCTGTTATGTCTGAAGTGACCGCGGAAAATTGGAGGAGACACAACAATAAGAACGTCCAGAAACTAATACAACACTTCATTTTGTTCACAATCTCTGTTATTAAACAAGTGCGAAGAACTGTTGGGTGTCTGTCTAGTGCCATTTTTTCAAAGGAATCTTCCTCAAAGATCCTGTTTCCTGCCAGCCGATAAGAAACACTATATGTGACGATGGTTCCCGAATCTCAATCTTTATTACCTCAAAAACAGCTAAAGACCAGACACTGAAATTCACTTAAATAATTTGTATGTGAAAGTATTAATCCTAAATCAGAAAATAATAAACTACATGAAATTACCAACTTTTGGCAACGAGCAAACAATGTTTCAGTACGGAATGTTTTCGTTGTAACTTGGCCCACTTAACCAATCAAAGACGAGCACATCAGAATCCTAAGAAGTTACGAGTCACTGAATGTTTTATGTGTAGAGAGAGGTGTAAATTTCCCACTTCAACGTCGAAGCAGTATGTCTTCTCCGATTTCTTTCCTTTCCCTTAAAAAGTATATTTAAAGATCTTACACGACTGCCCTTTTTTAAACCAGTACTATCTATGTATCAAACATTTAAGTAAATTGTCCGACAACGTTCCATCCCAGAGTTAGCGAAAAAAAAATACAAAGAGCTTTTCACCTTTAAATGTATGCTGTCCCTTGCTGTAGTATTCCTTTTAATACGTACCTTTTCTGTGGTTTAACAATCGTTCTGCATATTTCTTTTTTGCATGGTGCTTCTTTTGATTCTTCTTAAGGGTAATACTCTTCCTCGGATCGCTTGAAAGATGACTTGAGTCCTATTAAAGTTTTATACATTACTTATTTATGTATTTATTTTAATATGGATAAAGTATGATCGTGTGATGTACAGTTTTGCCCATTATCCTGCAATCAGGTTCACATTGTTCTCCGTGATGCTTTCTTTTCTCTCTTGCAACCAGGTCCTGTGTGAGGTTGTAAATTAGTAATGAATACTTTACATGACAAGTACCAGATTTCACTCAGCAGTGAAACTTTAATCCAGGCTGTACAGAGGGGCTCTAGCTGTGTAAACTGTAAATTCAGATGAAATCTTATACAGTCTTGTACCTAAAGTTAAAATGACTGTTTTACAGTCCCTTACATGCCAAGGCTGTAACTATAGCAAAATCAAATATTTATAATATCAGTTTAATCGCAAAAGAAATGTTTTAATGATCAGTTTACACTGAAAGTGAACGCAACAAAACTTTGAGGGGACACTGACAGTTCACTGACGAGGCTAATACAGAAAAAGCTTTGAAAGGAAAGGGGGGGGGGGGGGGGGGGGGGCTGGGGCATTTTCTCATCATCACTGTGCACTATTCATTCATATTCAGTGCTCATCTGCACCTGTAATCTGGGGTGAAGTCATTCAAGAATGTGAAATTAAATAGTTTAGTGAACTGATGGCACCTGGAAAGCAGCACTAGCAACATGTTCTATGTCAAAATGCATCACTACAATGTATAACAAAGCTTTCAGAACTGCTTCAGTAGAAATGATCTATTTAAAAAAATCTACTGAAATAACTATTTGATTCACAAACCAACAGAATTGAATGGATGAATTAAATGACAAGCAAGCATAGAGACAAAACTCTATGAACTACAGGGCAAATGAGTTTTATTAATCTGTTCCATTGTACCAAATGTTTAACATCCAGCCGTACTGTCTTCTGGAATGTGAGCTATACAGTATATGCATCAGGGCTTTTGGACATCAGCACTGTCATAATGGACAAGATCTCAGTGCACGTGTAAGTGACAGACAGTGGGTCCATGTATAGGTTGCATACTGCAGCGGTGATGGGACTGAAGAGAATCAGACACGGTTATGGCTGAATATGACAGAACACAGGCTGTGACAGAGAGGAGGGGAGGAGAGAGAGAGGGTCAAAGCTTACTGCATCGCACACAAAGTGGGTCAGGGAGAACCATCGGCATCAGCACAAGGTGCACCCACCCCAAGAGAGACAGGGACAGATTACTGAATCTCCATCCTCAGAAGAGGTGGTGGCAAGAGAATAAATCCTCTTTCTACGAGAGTTTGGCAGCTTCTTGTTTATCAGCGCTAAACAGAACAGAACAAAACAGAAACAAATGTAAGACAGTCTGCCTGACACACACTCACAAAAAAATTAAAACAGGCTCAACAAACAGATTCTCTGTTGATTTTCCTGTCTCCCAATTCCAAAAACTCTGTCTTTTCTATTTGAATGTATCTGCCCCAGAGGAGCAGGAGAGAAGCGTAAATAGGGAAGTGTGCCACACTACTGCTCTAGTTTCTGTAGAGCTTTTATGACTGGAACAATAAGGCTGTATCTGGCCTTCAGGTGTGTTTGATTAAACCTGAAACACGTGGTCCGCATCACCTTGTTCTCCGAATGAAGCCATTTTGCAATTAATGTATTTGTCCACAAGATGGAGCCATTTTGCACAGTCCATAGCGGCCTCAGGCAATGGTCATTTCTCTACACTGGAAGTATGGTCACAAACATAGCACAAAAGAAAGATGATACTTAGAAAAAAAAATGTTTTTCTTACTCTCAAATTACTATAAGCCTTCTTAGAAGACTGGTGAATTGCATTTTAAAAATGGATTGTTCATTGACGCAACTCCATCCGTGTTTATTTCTACTGGTTTCAGTTTGACATCAAAAGGTTGTGATGATGACATTGCACTGAATTGAGGAGATATTCTGTGACAGTGATCAAAGTTCTGGAGACCTGGGTAACTGGTCAGATTTTACGGTGACCTTTGACTCTCATTCTTGAGTATCTTGATTTTGATTTGCAGTTCGTAGGTGAACAACATCACCAAGAGAATGTCTCTGGCTGAATGTCGGCCATATTGTCCACTGATCAAAATAATGCAGTAATTTTGTCTCTCTTTGTGCTCACAAATCATTGGTTCATTTGTTCATAGTTGGGCTGTCCCCAGAAAAGTGACTGTTACTTCAGTTGATAAGTATGACTGTTTAACACTCCGTGTATATGAAGTGCACCGTTTAAAGTTTAAAAAAAAAAAAAAAAATTAATAAATCCCAGAGGTGATGGAAGCTGTATGGAGTTGCTGGAGCAGCTGCTCATATAGGTGAGATTTCTTTTTTTTTTTTTTGGTAAATGAAGACTAATGCTTTGCCATTATGATCCTTACATTTCACACAGTTTGTCAAGGGTCATATGTGTTCTCAGGCTACTGAGCGATCACATGACAAAGGGGGCAGCACAGTTGTGCAGTAGGTAGCAGGGTCACAGCAAGAAGGTTCCGGGTTTGATTCCCAGCCGGGCGGCCTGGGTCCTTTCTGTGTGGAGTTTGCATGTTCTCCCCGTGTCTGCGTGGGTTTGCTCTGGGAGCTCTGGTTTCCAACCCACAGTCCAAAGACATGCAGGCGGTGATTTGGAGACGCTAAAATTGCCCCTAGGTGTGAATGTGTGTATGTGTATGCGTTTGTCTGTCCTGTGATGGACTGGCAACCTGGTCTTTTGCCCACTGAGCGCTGGGATAGGCTCCAGCACCCCCCCCCCCCCCCGACCCTAACAAGGATGAGCGGCTTAGAAAATGAATCACATGACAAAGGGTGATCCCAGTCTGACAGACATTTCTTTAGATCTCTGCACCGTACTGACAGATTATTACCAGGCTGCACTAATATACTAATGTAGTGATCCATAATTAGGAGTAGCGCCTGTTGTATACGCATGGAAAATCAGCAATGCTCATCCATAAGTGGTTTCATTTCTTGCCCATGATGGAAACAGAGAAAAATAAATCAAGTGATTTTATTTATTTATTTATTTGTTTGTTTAGTGAACAAATGAATGAGTGAAAAAACAATGAAAGTGATGATTATTAATTTTTGGCCTTTCTAATCTTCTGAAAGGCCTTTGAAATGGATGAGAACCCTGCTGAAAAACGTGCGTTTGTGCATCTCCTCTTCACCGTCATCCACTGGAGAGACTGAGGCAAGCATCATTGTGTCCGGATCTGGGAAAAAAGAGATGGACACCCTTTATACACTATACCCTGCAAACATCATGCAAGTGTTGCCAGTTTTGTAAAGGAACTCATTCTTGAACAGTATTTTGTAGCATCTCTAAATTTCCCCGATTGTCTTTCACTCTGAAACAATAAGAGGTTGCGTTGTGAATATAGTCACAGATAAGGTGGATTTCTACTTCTGCGTTGACTCTACGCAGAGCCTACGCCGTAGCCTACGCAAGTGGCCTGTGTCATTGTGAGCATTTATACTTGTGTACTGGTGTATCTGCGTTACTCTGCAATTACACTGCCAAAACGCTATGCCACTATGTTGAGTTCCTTCGTGTTCTATGTTGAGTTCCTTCGTGTCACAATGGTGACTGAAACTGAGTGGATCATGCTGGAGTTGGAGCTAATAAATGTTGAACGACAGTTACGTTTACTGAAATAATTGCGACCCAGTAACTCTTTTTCGGAGGTGAACATCCTTGCCCCTCAAGTTCTTCCACCTCTTTGTACATTCTGTGACGTCTAAACCGATGTTTGTAGAAATCTCTTTCCATGAATTTGCTGCCATCTGGCAGTCTTAGAATAGGATAGAATAGAACAGAACAGAACAGAACAGAACAGAACAGAACAGAATAGAATCCGGGCAGCTCATGGCCTAGAGATTAGGGAATCAGGCTTGTGACTGAGAGGTTGCCAGGAACCTTTCTAACTGTGCCTACATTTGATATAGCGTTACCTTGAATACATTATTGCTTTTATGTTAAAGACTTTAATAAGAATTCATGATCACTTAAAGTGAAACTTGATTCTGTTTCTGAAGCGGTCACCTTTTAACAGAGACTTACTTTTAAGAATGGCCTCATTTCTGCTCACAGAGGTGGCACGGTTCGTAATCCTCTGCTTGTTTTTCCTCAGTCTCTAATTATGGGAAACCAGAGCTGCCATTACCACGCAGCACAGATTTTTACATTCAGATTTAAAAAGAAAAAAAAAAACAACAACTGAAAAACAGCATAATTTACCGTGGGATTTAAAAACTACATTAAATTGACACATCATTCCTTCTCCCATTATGAAAGTAACAAGAAACGGAAACTGTGACGCTCATAAAGAACCCACAGAAACTAAAGCAGGACACTTCCAGCTAAAGCAGTCCTACCTGCATGTTGATAACGACTCTCCGCTTATTCACCACGACCGAGAACCTCTTCAGGCCTCTCTTCCCGTGTCCCGGCCGAGGTCTTTGTTCTGTGGTCTGACCCATAGCCAGCTGGGCTTTCTCCGATCCACCCCCAGAGATCGATTCATCGCGGATCTCTGTCAAAGTATCGCGAATCCGCAGATCCTGCTGCGACATGGCTATCGTGGATTGAGATATGGCCCTTTGAATTAGTTCTTTGGACGTCTGCGGGATGTCCGAAGTGGATGTTATTTTTCGTGCATCGGTGCTAATCTTGCCCATCAGTTTACGCGCAAAGCCACTAAGCCAGTTCAGTCCATCGGCGACAACATTATGATCTGCGGCCTGGCTGCCGGGGGTTTCCTCGAACTGTGCGTCAGGAGACGGTGAAACCTCAGCAGAAGATGGGCTCTCCCTCTCCAGGTCCTTCACTCTCTCCGACGCCTTGGTCAGTGCATCTAAAAACTGTACGTATATGATATCCGGGCTTGGGCTGTCCGGTGTTGAAGGAGCGCTGAGGGACTCCTCCAAAGTGGGAAAGAGGCATTCAGCCAGCAGCTGTTTCACAGTCTCCTCCGCAAACAGGTAAAGGACCTCAGCGGTGAGGCACTGTCTTTCCATGTCCTCTCTATACGCAGCTGCAGAGAGAGGACAGATGGACGTAGCACTCGGGACCTCGCCGAACTCCGAGAACAACGCGTAAATCTTGTCGGAAAGTTCTCTGGAGCACTGTTGTATCTTTCTACTGGCAAACAGTCTGTGCAGCCTACTGTAGGTCGCGGCAAGGGCATCAGCGGCAGAGAGTTTAAGGCCGTCTTCCTCCGATTCTGCGGTTTTAACTATGGCATCAACCGCCAAACCGCTGTCATCGATAACAGTGTCTTCGACAATGGTCGATGTCTCAAGGGGACTTCCTAAGGGCATGGAAGTCTCAGGAATAACATGTGTATTTTCACAGCGACAGCCATCCCCGTCCATTTCGTCTTTATCCTTTAAAGGAGAAGGAGTGGAAAACAACTCCTTCAGCCAACCGTGAAACCTGCTAAAAACGTCCTGGTCAGGTTTATGTTCGGAAGTATCAGTCTCCCACTCTTCTCCATCACTGTCATCCAAAACCTGAGGGCTAGCTGTCATCTTGACCATAATCTCTCTAATCAAGGACTTCATATGAGCCTCTAACTCATCCTGTTTAGGGGAATCGTGTGAAAGCTTCACAGGGGCCTGTCCAGTTATGAGAGCGTTAAGCCTCTCGGTGATCACATGACTGATCTCCTCAACCGCCTGCTCTGTAGCGGCATTTTTAGCGGCAAAAAACAGCGGCGACGACAGTTCTTCAGTTGCTTCTTCGATAGCGACTTTCATGGCCGCGTCAATCTGATGGACCGCTTCTTCCACGATGAGCTTTGTCATTTCAGGTGAGGCAGACGACTCTTTGGTGTCTTCACTCAGCAACTGGTCAAGCTTTTGCTGAAGAGTGTCACAGAGACCTTCCTCAGTGACTCCAAAGATATCGTGCAGTGGGCTTGAACTCACCATGCCGGTGGCCTTGGTTCTGATGTTAAACATCAGGCTGTGAAGAACAGGAACAACTACTCTCAAAGCCCCCTCGGCCACAAACCTCACAACAACCTTCACCAGTTTGGCCAAGTTATTCTTGGTCTTCTGCATTTGAAAAAAGAACACAACATGTTTTAGTGAACTGTACGATTTCTTTGCAATGACTTCTGTGATCTTGTATGGAACACAATAAATATCATGTAATGCAGATTACTCAGGGCAAATATTCACACCATAGCATCATGGACACTGACACAAGAAGACCCAGCTGGAATCTGACATTAAATATGAACAAAAAAAAAAAACACTCACAGGATTATCTAAGGCTACTTGGATCCTTTTGCACTGCCTGGGAAGGAACAAATAGTTATATTAAAGCATGTGACTTTAAAAATGACTTTAATTCATATAAACATATTTGATTAATTTTAAAAACTTCAAACAGACTGGATAGCAGTTCACACATTTTATCAGTCATGAGAGTAATTAATAATTAAAAAGCACATAATTTGTTTTTGTCAAAAAATGATTGACAGCTTACTCGTCAGTCAGAACTTGAAGTAGGTCCATGGCCACAGCAAGGTAGTCCACCTGGTTCAGTTCCTGCAAACACACTTTGATGACATTTGGGGTGCGCCTTTGGTTACTGCTCCCATTTAGACATTTCTCTAGCCAATCCTGCAAAGGACGAGGCTTTCTATCAGGTTCTGTTTTAATAAAACTGTTTTGATGGCAGAGTTAACCACTTAATAGGCAATTTATAACAGCTGGTAGACTGCTGAAAGGTCAACAATCTGTCTCTTCACGTTGATATGACCAAAGAGATGATTGTTGACTTCAGAAGGTCCAGCACTGACCACTCTCCACTCAGCATCAACAATGCCATGGTGGAGCGAGTGAAGAGCACCAAGTTCCCTGGTGTTCACGTCGCAGAGGACCTCTCCTGGACCGCCAACATCAGCTCTCTGGCCAAGAGAGCCCAGCAGCACCTGCACTTTCCCACGACGGCTGAAGATGGTGCATCTCCCCACTCCCATTCTCACAACCTTCTACAAGGGCACCATCGAGAGCATCCTGACCAGTTGCATCACTGTCTGGTATGGGAACTGCCACGCCTCCGGCCGCAGAGCTCTCGGGGGGGTTGTGCGGGCAGCAGAGCGGATCATCGGCACCTCTCCCCCCTGCCTACAGGACATATTCACCTCCCGGTCCATCCACAAGGCCCCCAGCATGTAGCTACACCCCTCCCATGGACTGTTCACCCCCCTCCCATATGGAAGAAGGTGCCGCAGCACTGGCTCCTGAACACCATGCTGCCCCCATCCTCCCTGGACGCTAATTCCTCACACCCTTCTTTGACACCCCCCCCCCCCCCCAGACCTATACAAATTCTCCTCATTGGTACAGCCACTTCATCGGACAATTAAAGACAATGCACAGCCGCTTTGTAAAAGGTACGAGAAGATCCTTCCATAGCTGCCAATGTTTCAACACACGCACACTATGGCTGGTTGATCCAAGTACATACCCCTGTTGCACTCTCTGCAAATGTTTAAATACTGGATACAGTTCTGCAACGCACACATTATTATATCACACTCCCTGTCTGTTTGCACAGTACCTGTTGTCTTACTGTTCGTACACTGTTTTTACAGTTCTACACTGTTTTTAACTTCTTTATACTCTACGCACTGTGTGTTCCCATTGTGTCACAGCTCTACCTGACTTGACTTGAGAATCAGAAAATAAATATATTCAGATTTTGGGGGATTTTTTCTTCTCCACAAAGGCTGATTTAGCATAGCAACCAAAACACACTCGACTATATTTATTTAAAAGATTCATTCAAGCCTGGTTGAACATTTGGTTCCACGCATAAACCATACTTTTCTAGTTTATGATTATCTTTGAGAACAGCGCTGACACTGTGTTAGCGGCTGGGGGAGAGGGGAGCCTTTGCGTAATGCGGCACCCGGGCCGACAGAAGTGTCGCGTCGGCCCTGGACTGTACAGTAATGTTTAAAACGCTTCAGGTTGCCAACCACGTTTTCTTTGACATATTTCGCTTTTGTAATTATCGGGTAGAATGAAGATGTGTATGAGCCACCAGGGCTGTAACCAAACGTATTGTTACTAATAGAACCCGTGGTATTAATTGAACCTGTGCCTGCAAACCGTTGAACGAGGATATTGACGCTAACTGAACTATTAACGTTGGATTAGACCCAACAGCCCCATCTTACATTTTTGCGTTGGCCTACAGTGTTAGTTCCTAACATGTTTTAGGCCTACTTTTATGTTACTATATAGGTTTTAGACTGTAAGTATTGCACGGTCAGCTTCCCCGTCCACGTTTTCAACTAAATAGGTCTACGTAGTTTCACAAAAGTTGAATAAATGAAATAAAGCACCATTTCAAGCTATCAAGAATATGTTTTGACGAAAAGCGGTTTTATTGTAACTGCATAAGTTTAGTTCTTGTTCACTTATGCTAATTAAACTGTAGGCTATATATGATCTAACTGTGGCGCTTTGCTTTGGACCAAAAAAGGATAGGTCTACACCAAGACAAAATAAATAAATGAAATTACCCCTCATAAACTTTAAAAAAAGCTGCAGCTAGTCTTTAAAAAAGACAAAATATGTTACCTACCATGTTTTTCCTTGATTTGTTCCACTGTGAAATTATTCGATAGATTAATTTGAGTCGTGAGCATGTATTCAGCGTCTTCAATTGAAGACGTGAACACACTCTACATATGTTTCACGTTGCGACGTCATAGAACAAACTTACAGTGTCATTGTCATACCTCAAATTGAAATCCATTTCATAGCAATGATTCCAGCTGTAGCTACTGCAATTTGTTGAATAAGAACAATCAGTAAGCTATTAATAGTAGGCTATCTATCCAGTATAGCCTGACAGCCTACATTGGTAAATTGGGAGAAAATAAATAAAAAACGTTGGTGTCAAGTTAAATACAAATACAAAGACAAATAGCCCTATCACAAGCTTCAAAACAGCGAGGTAACTGCTAAAAAAGAGGAAGAAGAAAAAAGAAAAGAACAAGTTAAAAGAAAAACCTTATTGGCTACCATACAAACGTTTGACATGTTTCATTCTGTTATTGTTCGATAGAACAAAGATGAATTAAAATTGCCTAACACATTGAACTGCTTTATATTGACAGTCTACAGAAAAAAACGTCATACCCAGTCTGTTCAAAGGTTTTACCAATGAGGCATCATATCATATGCCTTTTGGATGCATGGATGGTAAACGGATGCATTTGCCAAAACCATTGTGAACCACCGTTCTTACTGGCCTCTACATTGTTTACTGATACCACAGAATCAGAAGGACAGTTTGCCTTGATGCATATCTGATTCAGAAAGATTGCAGATTTAAGAGGTTGATTAGCCGTGTTTTTGTAGCGCCCATGAGACATGTGTCAATGCCGTGTGTATCAATACAGTAATGTGTGTAATCTATGTATGTGACGTCATGTTAACATTTTTTTTTATGAAATCTTCGTCCATGGACAACTGGACAATTCTGAAGATGGAATAAATTCAATTCGACGAGTTTTCGGGTGAATTTTGTGAGTTAATGGGACTGTAAAACACAATTGTCAGAGGTGCCACCGTCTGGTGTCAGAGGTTAGTGCTCCTACAATAATAAGGTTTAAAACCACAGCTCTCCGTTTAACTTACCACTACTGGCTCCATAAAGTCTCACCAAACTAAAAATCTCTTCCTATATTTTCTGGGAATGAGACGGTGCACAAAATTAGAAAGCAGACTGAAACTCCGTATTGGATGCGAGAAGTTCTTAACTTAACTTAAAAACTTAAGTTACACAGTCAATATATTTGGACTTTTATTTTGGAAAAAAGGAAGCTTCTTTCACGGCCATCTTGGAAATACGTTACAACTCTGCACAGTCATTAAATGCCTTTAGCCCCTTGTTGTCATTGTGATGGAGGCGTCTGTATCAAACTTAGAAGTCTGCAATTTTGCATTTACAGGAAAGTTTGAAGAACTGAAAAAATGTGTTTTGTCAGATAAATCACTCGCATCGAAAACAGATCAGGTATGTGGAGTAGAAGTGAATCGTAATTAGCTGGCGTGACAGCTGTGTGTGCCTACTTAGCCAGCTAAGCTTCAGTTTGTAAGTAAACTTTGTCTTAGGATACCCATAACTGGCACGCTTAATTGCTAATCTAGACTGTTTTACCTTTTGTACAGGATAACAGAACTGCTCTTCACTGGGCATGTTCAGCTGGTCATGCAGATATTGTGGAATTTCTGCTGGATTTCGGAGTTGAAGTGAACCTTAAAGATGATGTGAGTCAGCACCTTATTTTGGCAAGCAGGCCATCATTATAAGTCACTGAATAAGTGTTTTTTATTCATGAACAAATTGGAGTAGTTCTTCATTTCAGCAAGACGCTGTCTGTTTTTTGTTGCGATCGCCTTTATTGTGTAATTTCAGGCTAGCTGGACCCCATTGCACATCGCAGCCTCTGCGGGACGAGAAGAAATTGTAAGGTCTCTGATAAGAAAAGGCGCTCAGTTGAATTCAGTGAACCAGAATGGTTGCACCCCGCTCCACTACGCTGCATCAAAGGACCGATATGAGGTAATTAAATTCTGTTTAAGATTGTTAACAGTAGATACATCTTTATAATGTGCTACGCGAGGCTGCAGGTGAATCAGGTATGGGAATGCTGGCTTAAAGCGCGAGACTTAATAAAAGATTTTGAAAATTCTGTTTTTATGCTGCCTGATTAAAGATAAGCATGGTTTACATTGACAGATAGCCCGTCTTCTGCTGGAAAATGGTGCCGACCCAAATGCCACAGACAAATTGTATTCCACACCTTTACACAGAGCCTCAGCCAAAGGGAATTACCGTCTTATCCAGCTTCTCCTGAAAGAGAGTGCTTCCACCAACATACAGGATTCAGAGGGCAACACACCTCTGTAAGTGCCGCAAGCCATTATTGTCTATTCCCATTTATGGATGCTTCAGTAATGCCTTTAATGTAGCAATTGGCACTGATTTCAGCATTGACTGTAGACTTTTAGAGGTGGGGGGGGAGTGTTTATTAATGACAAATTTTAATAACTTCTCCTCAGTCACCTTGCGTGCGATGAAGAGCGGACAGAGGCAGCGAAACTGTTGGTGGAACATGGTGCCAGCATCTACATTGAGAACAAAGAGGAGAAGACACCCTTACAGGTTGCCAAAGGGGGCCTAGGCACCGTGCTTAAGAGGATTGTGGAAGGCTGAACTACTCACTGGGCAATCGGATGTGGGGACGTGTACTTGTGGAACCAGATGCGGCAGAACGCAGCTCCAGTGGGCTGTTAAGAGGCTAGTTAACAGAGCATGTCTGAGAGCGCAAAGCTTGGGTAATGACAGTTAGACAAACGAAAACTGTCAGGGCGGATGTTGTATGTATGTAGGTGGAACCAGTTAAAGAAACGTAACTGTACACCATATGTTTCTTTGGCAGTTTTTTTTTTTTTTTCAGTTATTTCCTATGGCTACATGTCTTTGAAAACACTGTTTTCTAAACCTTTTTTTTTTTTTTTTTAAATTATGATTCTCATAATTATATTAATGTCTAATTGGACATAAGCTCTTCACTGTATTCGTTAATGCTTATTAACAATTACAGATTGCAGTTTCAACTTAAATTCCACGTGACTCAAGTACTTTTCCTTTGTGTTGTCACTAGTTATCTGTGCATCTCTTCATGCAAAGAAACCTGATGCCTCCTGTGCCAGGCGTCATTACAATCTTTTTTTGTGTTTTTTTGGTATATATTTTGGTTGCTCAGATTGTGAGAGAAATACATCAGTGTTCTTTTAGGTGGAGAAAAAAAAAACAAAGACAGATGAACTGATGGCACATTATTTTGTTAAAGGAGTGAATAAACAGTTTGAGATCCGTTGTGAGGTTTGTGTTTTGATGTACAGGTGTGGGACGCTTCAGGTAACCAGAAGCTTTAATAAGTTTCATTCATCTGCACACCCAATCCCATTTCTCTCTCGTTCCTTTTTGGGCAAGGTAAATTCAGTTAGTCGAAAGTGTAGGTATTCAAAGCGTCTCTGTCATAGACTGTCACTGTATGTTCCTCTCCGTGTAGTCGTAAACCAGTTGATAGTTGCCTGCATGTTCTTCCAAGGACGCGTATCTACACACTCAAAAGGGAAGCAGAAGTTGTAGTGTAATCATTGTACCACAAGCAAGTGGCAGCTTTTTGATAGCTGTTTTACTTATGACACAAAGAGAGCTCATTCATACTGGGTTATTACTTTCTCTGTTCTTTTGACAGGAGCACCTTTGCCTTGGTAATTTCAAAAGAGAGCACCAACCTTAAAACATTTCTGAGAGGTTACTGAAGGAGTGCCAGGAAAGTGAAGGAAATTCCAAAGAATCCATCCTGAGTGACAAAATGAGTGGCACTCTGAGTATCTGTGAAATGTTTTCGAGAGGGTTTTCAGTTTCTGTTACATGGTTTTAGGTATGACCTGTGATTAGTGTTTCAAATAAGCTAAAATATCCTAATCCTTTTTTTGTAGTTTATTTTATTGCAACAGACTTTGCTACTTTTTCTTTAAGAACATTGGTATTAAATTTCAAACAAAAACACTGACTGAGGGCATGGACAAAGATAATTTGGGGGAAATTCTGTCACTGATATGGGAGAGTTATTGAATTGGCTTTTACCCTTGGTTTGTGAATGAAAGTATTGTTTGTATGAAAAGGGGTAATTTGCATGGGAAATGCAGATCGGGGAGTTTTGTCTTTTGAATGCAGAAACCATGATGTAAACCCAGACCATAGGTTCCCCGTTTCTCTTACCCGAGAGAATGAGAAATGAGATTGCCAGCCACAATTAGGTAGGGGGGTTCTTTTAAAATTCCACCACGCACTGAATGCATCGAAGCAGTTGTTTTTAACATCCGTTCAAAATTATAGTTAATCACCTACATTTCAGTTTAATATAATTTCATATGACTGATTTCTCCTGTCTAAGTATCTAGAGAATAGGATGGCTGTTGGTTCACAGAAAATAAAAACTTAAAATTTGAATATCTGTACACACTGACGCACATTTTCAGTATACAAGATTCTGACACGAAGCAGGCTTTTGTACTTGTAAGCGTCCTTTTTACAATATCACGGGGAATAACAACTTTATTCTTTTTAACGGGCGATACATTGACATTTTATTCTGAACAATGAACCTTGTATAATACATCACCTCATGTTTCGACTGGCAAGATAAAACGATAAAGCATTCTTCACATTACAGAAGAGAGAATGTGTGGTCGATTTCCTGACATCATTTCCGCTTTCGTAGGCGACTACAGTGCCCTTTAATCGCAGTGCATCAGTGTCTCCCGAAGGTTGTGAGAGACGCATAGAAGTGGATTTTAGGCCTCAAAGGATACTTCCGACGACAGTTGCAATACTGCAAGGATTATTTTAACGTAATATCTACGAAGGTAAGCAATAGTGAGCAGTAATCATACTTAGTTAATGACTACTTTAGATATTTGTAAGCAGCGTTCAGTGTATCACTGGCTTGCTAGCTCGCTAATGTAACTTCATTGACAGTATGGTTGCTCAAGAGCAAATGCGTTCGATCAAAGTTCAGAAAACTAGTTCAAAGACCACATATGCTCAGTCGACAAGCTGGTATTTTTTTTAATCTCTTAGTCATGCTGAAAAGAAATTCATAAACGAATTTATAAATGCTGTCAACGCTGTGTCAATCTGACTTTGCCGCTGTCATTTGGGGAAACATAGCATTAATGCAAGATAAAAGAGACTTTAATTCAGGCTGGGCTTGTTTTGCTCATTCAAAGCAACACATTGTAGTCACATAACAATGAAAATCAAAAGCACAATTCAGCATGTAACAGCCGAGAAAGATCGCACATGCTTCGTTTTACCAGGACAGCACCAGAAAGCCATGGGGTTTTTTTGGTGGTGTCCCTAGTTCTAGATAGTCACCAGGATGTAGCAGTGGTTAAAGTGCAAGACTTTCGCTCATGTGAGCCCTGATACCCTTTAGATTTTTCATTTTCATCTCAGTTTGCGGAGAACGTTTAAAAAGGTTCAACCGAATAGTTACACTAATGTTTGATTTAACTGTTAGCTTCAATTTCTTTCATTATCGTAATGAAATGTGAGTAGGGGGAAATCCCTCCGAAACGTCGGCGTCCCAGCGGCTATGGGGAGTTCCTGGTGGGAATTTAGGTATTCATCTAATGAAAAAAATTACATTTTTTTCAGTCACAGTGACAGAAGTCACGCAAAGCCTGTATGTTCTGATTGGCGATAGTGAATTAAAGAATTGTTTGACTATCAAGAAGTAGTTCTGCATGCACGTTTTATGAGCGTGGACTGCGTATTGTTGATAAATCCAACGAATTTGATTCAACTCCACTCCTGCACTTTTGACGTCTCTGCACACTACATTATTGTTAATACATGACGAATTTCGAGAATTTGCCATTGTTCGCAACTTGCACTGACAAATCTTGGCTTAGTGTCCACACTACATAACCAGGAATTTTAGCATTTCCAGGACGTTTTTCTGTTGATGGCCTGGAAAAAATGATACGATCGAAGTCACCAGACATGTTGAATTTTACCATGTACACAAAGTAGAATCCATTTTTAATAGAAGGAACTCTTTGTGAGATTTTCTTTTTGGATTTGCTTTTAGGGTGGGAAACCTCACTCCATGAGATGAATGTTCTGTACTGTGACACACCCAGTGTACGCAGGTATATTTCAGAACACTGCTCCGTGCGTATATCCACATATTCCTGCCATACCAGAGGGTGGTGCGTTTTTGACAATAACAAATGTTCCGCTTTGGTCTGAGACCATACTAAATGCTAAATGGGTCTAGAACTAACACCTTTTCCGGTATCCTTCTATCCTCTGGTGAACTTTCTCTGGAAATATCCATATTCTTATCACATGTCGCAGGCGGGATTTCACGTGTGACGGAAAACGCCTCTGTTTCTTAAAGGGGCAACGCCACGTTATAGCATTGGCGCTGCAGAAAATAAAAACAAAAAACTCTATCAACCCCTAACGCTGTTAGATAGCATTAGACCCTCAGGGCTGTAGTGATACACGCATACGCGCACATACGCCGAGTCTGTTGGTATAAATGGCCATTCTTGTTAAGTCACTGCAACAAAACGTTGAATGTGGCTGCTCTCGCAGTTGCGTAAAAGTGATGTTACATTACCGCTGCAATGATTAGATTGTTAGAATTCCTGTACAGCCCAGCGGTGGAATGTTCTCACCACAGCCCAGATAAGTCTTACTCATTTAATTTTTGTGCTCGGTTGAATTGTGATGTAATCAACGCATGTTCACATAAACAACTGAAGTGATGTTTAAGCAGTCAGTTTACATGACTTTTCTGACCAAAACTTTCTTTAAAAACACATTCTAATGCAATAAAGGGATTTCTCTTTCTCTCCAGTGATTAGTTCTACTGGTGTAACAGTGTTTTATATTAAACTCGATGCTCAGTAAAATGGGTGTGTGTCCTGTTGTGTAAAGGGCTGGGATTCTCTATACGGATAACAGACTAACTTAGCAGACAAAGCCCTGGCTCCACCTCTAGTTTGTTTCCAAGGAGTTTATTTGTAATAATTGGTGACATCACATTTGTAGGTGTGGGTCTTTGTGGTAAGGTTTTGACACTTTTCCTAATCTACTGAGAGTAAGCAGCGTACAACAGAGACATAAATTTGTTAGTTTGTTAATGTGCTTAATGGATTTTTTTCCCCCCTCATTGTAACATGACAGACACTCCTGAGAAGATTCTACAGTTATGGCTGGCTTTAGTGATGACGGTCAACTCCAAACAGATGACTCTGCAGATTGGGCCATGATGCAAACACGTCTGGAATCTTTTCGCGACTTCCCGCGTGCCAAGGACGTGTCGGCAGAGAGGCTGGCCCGAGCAGGGTTCTACTTCACGGGCAGGTCCGACCAGGTGCGGTGCTTTAGCTGCCAGAAGACCGTGGAGAACTGGAACAAAGGTGACGCTCCCGCACGGAGACACCACGAAGCGTCGCCTGAGTGTAGGTACCTGAGCTGCACCCACCGCATCAACTCTGAGCCCATATCCAATGGCTCCACCTACGACGAAGAGGCGGAAGCCATGGAGTTCCGCCTACGCACCGGGGAGGTGGTGGACGAGTCCACCTATCCCATGATGCCTCACATGAAGAGCGAGGACGACCGCTTCAACACGTTCACCAACTGGCCGCCCTCGGCCCCCGTGCGCCCCGAGGATCTCGCCCAGGCCGGACTGTTTTACCTGGGGACGTCAGACAGGGTGCAGTGCTTCTGCTGCGGAGGCATGCTAACGGGCTGGGAGCCTGGAGACAACGCCTGGGACGAACACTCCCGGCACTTCCCCAACTGTTTCTTCATCCTGGGTCACGACGTGGGCAACGTGCCATCAGAGCTACCCCGACAGAGCAGAGGGATGGAGGCATTCGAGAATCGCCTCGACAGCTTCCGAGGTGCCAAGCATCCAGTCGAGCCTGAGAGACTGGCCAGGGCGGGCTTTTATAGCACGGGTATGTGGAAGTGACATACCAGTGTGACAGCTAGAGGTTTTAGAGTCACTCAGTAAGAAGAGCAGGCCAGAGTGGTTCCATATAAACAAGGTCAAAACTATGACCCATGTTTTTAGCGGATTCACAAAATAAATAAATAAATAAATAAATAAATAAACAGCCCAATTGAAGTATTTGTAACAACTGCTGTATTCATTGAGAGGATTGGAGTGCGATGGTGTTTGATGATCTTTTGGTTTATGAAGGTTTGCAAGACCGCGTGACATGCTTCAGGTGTGGTGGAACTATAAAGGACTGGCAGCCAGACGAGGACCCGTGGGAAGAGCATGCCAGACACTATCCAGGGTAAAAGACACTGACCGTCCACTTGACCTGTACCATCCAATTTCTAGTCTGGGGTTTCATAATTCTTACCTCATTGGAGTCAGCAAATGGTAGCGATTAATGCAATGTATTACTGAGTCATTTGCTTAAAATGAAGAAATGTAGGTGGTTAGATTGCACACTGTTGAATGCAATGACATGTCGTGTATGCATTGTTGTAGCTCACACATTTCAGCATACATGCAACGTACCAGATGCTGTGACCTCAATTTGACCCATATTTTAAACCGCAGATGCAGTTTCGTGATGGAAGAAAAAGGACCTGAGTTTGTGACCAGCGTGCACCTTAGGGACCCTAAGCAGGTAAAAGATTAAACACATCCATCACCTTGGAAAAAAGAAGTCATTCATCTGCTGTTGTCACCCAAACAATATGTCCAGGACCTTAATATGCCTGTTGTGTTATTAACACATAGCTTAATTGCTCTAGTTTGTGTGCATCAAAGAACAAAGAGAGGGAAATAAGAAGTTATATGTGAAAGATGAATTATTACTAAGTTCCAAATTATGTCGTTGTGACGTGATTTTTGACTAGCCTTTTTATTTCCTCCAGACTCATAGTCACCAAAATGGATTTTCCAGTCATGAGAAAGGTAATTCATTATTACACTTCTACCAAAAAAAAAAAGAAAACAATCCAGTATACCTCTAAAATTTACCAAACAGTAGTTCAGGTTAAACAAAAACATTTTCCCCCCCTGTCTTCCAGCATCAAACGTCATGCAGTCAGACATAGCTCACAAAGTAGTGGAGATGGGCTTTGACCCAGTCAAGGTGGAGAGGACCATCCTGGAAAAGATCCGGAGGACTGGTAGAGGGTACTCCACGGCCGATGAACTTGTACAGGATTTCATGAATGACACAATGGAGAGTGAGTCTGAGGGGTCAAAAGACAATGATGGTGAGTTCAGAGCAAGAGCAGCAGAGTGTCTGTTGTTTTAACGGCAGTGCCTGCGATCTGCATCAGTATTCCCACGGTGGTTACTGCTTCATTCATCACTTTTTGTTTCTGTTTTGTATAAGTTTTGTGCTGATGCCCTTTACTGGAATCAGCTGGTCTAGTGCTGGGCTGTGTCTAAATTTGATAACATCAGTGGGCCTTGCAGGAATTGTAGGAGAGACACCACATTAGATATTTTCAACAAAGTTTATTATTGAGAACTGTATTGTTATTGTCGTAAGAGGTGTGAATGGTTTTATAGTGAAGCTGATGTGTGCTAAATATTGTCTCCTTAAATATTTTTTGATCTTACATTATAAAATGCAGGATTTTTGCCCATAGTAAAGCACCTTTATATCAGAAATGTGATGTTTTTGTCGTTCATATGTTTCAGATGAAGACCCATTGAAGAAGCTGGACAGGCTACAGCGGGAGAAACGGTGTAAAGTGTGCATGGATCGAGACATCTGTGTGGTCTTCACTCCGTGCGCACACCTGGTCACCTGCGAGAAGTGCTCAGAATGTCTCCACAAGTGTCCAATCTGCTGCAGAGAGATCAAAGAGAAAATCAAGACATACATCTCCTAACTGTCAACAAAAAGTTAAAAAAAAAAAAAAGAGAGAGAAAGAGAAAGAGAGAGAGAGAAAAATTACAATGCTGCTGCTCCTTCATGATAATGTACTACAAACATTTCCAAAGATGTATTTTAGTAAATATTTTCTGTACATACTTAAGAGGTTTGCTGATGTTTATTCCTTCACATGAAAGATTTAAGGGTATATTGTTCTTTTATTTCTGAGTAATAATGTGTAAAGATGTAAATTATTGTTTTATTACTTATTACTAGTGTGTGCTGAATTAATACTGAGAGGCAATGGGTTTGTATCTGACAGAAATAAACATCTAGTATTGCTCATACTCCCGTATGTACTTTGAAAGCGAAAATGTATCAAAGGAATCAGTTCATCAGCATAATTTTACAGACATCAGAAATCAGTACTTTCCATGGATTTTGTGTTGAAAGAGAAAAGATGAAATTCTTAACCATGTAGAATGTGAAGGACTTACTGCAGTCCTGTGCCTTTTTTCCTAATATTTTGTTGTAATTGCTTTCTGTTTCAGCCTTTGTATATTTAAGTCAACCACATAATCATTAATATATATTTTTTTCCCCTTTGCCTTTAACTTTTATATGGGCAGTTATAAGCTCTGAGAAAAGTAGTGACTCTTATCTTTGGACCTGATACTTTTCAGAGAAAGGTGTGTGCAGCTGATGGTCACTCCTTTTTTGCACTATGTTCTCATTTCCTTTTTCCTTTCAATTCTGGACAATAAATGATAAAATATGTTTCTTGCTTATGAGTCTTTCTTAAAAATCTATTTGGTTTCCCATCAGAAATTCGAGAGTGTTAATGTGAAGGACACTGGGGAATGTGTAAATTTTTTCTAAGCAACCCCCCTCCTCCCCAAACCTTCCTCATCTGAGAAAAAGAACTTAAAACACGCCTGTCAGGATAATAGATTCAAACAGCAAGGGGGATGTAGAAATATGGCTTTGTAACTTCCGATTCAAATTAAAAATGGTTTAACTTGCCAAAAAAAGTTGTTTGTTATAAGTTACCAAAGTATTACATAACATCAGGAATTTGACTATTTTAATCAAACTTAAGTTGTTGGTTAGGCCTTCGTTTTGGTGATATATAAATCTACATCGGATTTACATATACAATACCTAGGATTTTACTGACTAAGCAGCAACTTCTTGCAATTATTTTGATAAAGCTCCTCATAAAGGAACATAGTGTCCTTTGTGAAACGTATGCCTGTCAAAGCCCACTCCAAATTTACGTCTTACTATCTAACCACCAGGTGGCGGCTCCTTACCATGAGTTTCCCCTTTTCTATCACCGAGACAACAAACCGAACAGAGCAAGTGGGGTTAGAGAGTGTGTCCAAAACCGCCTCTGACCGCCACTTTCAAACTCGTTTCTCAAATAGCGCTGAATTGTTCAACTACGTACACCTGGGACGCTCAGATTCGTTCCAAAGTTGAGTAGCGGTTGGAATCAACACTGTCGACGAGGTATGTTATAAAATGGCGGAAACGATTATAGAAGTTTGTTGGTTTAGCTGTATTTTGCTGGTGTGGTTGTAGCATTGGTTGGCTAGCTAGGGTAGCCAAATGTACGGAGGTCTGGGACGAGAGAAAAGTGGTGTTTCAGTCACTTTCCACTTCAGTGAAACTACATAAGTTTTGAGTCCAGGCAGTTAATAACGGAATTGTTGGAAATTAACAATATTGGCGGTATTGGAAATTACGTCCTTGCAACGCGGAGTGCAGCAATTTCTCGATGCATCTTTTTAGGTAGCCACCAGTGAGATGGATAGCTGGCTGGCTAGTGTGGAACTCAAAATCTGAGGCAAGATGGAGGACGCAAGGTCTAAGTGTATCGAAGAGAAATATGTGTACTCTCCGGTTGAGCTTGTTCCTTGGCCCTAAATTACAGTTGTGTGTCAGACGTTAGTGCATGCTAAATGTTTACATCGAAATGCTAACAAAGCTAGCATTTCTTGCAATTGAGTGCGGGTAGAGCCAAGATGGAGAATTCCGAAAACAGCTGCTGTATTGGCTTCAAGATGGAGATTTTTTCTCGTGTGTTTTGGTCCATGAATTTTACCAGCGGTTTGATGTTATTTTTTAGTTTATTTTTCCTCTTGTGGTTTTTAACGAATTATTTTTATTGCACCAGAAAGTGTGGCGCTCACACCAGGGGATGAACCGGCCTCAGTCATAGTATTATCAATAATTGTCGTTGTACTGTTGAGGTTGCAACAATCCGCCGTTTGCATCACCTCCACCAGTAGCTAGCCAGCCAGCCAGCTAGCTAGCTGTTAGCGCTGAAAGCTACAGATATCTGGGTGACGACATGTCAGTGAATATTTACCTCTCCTCTGCGTGACCACTAACCTTATTCGTTTTTCGTTATTTAACGAATGGTAACCATCTCATCTTAATGATGGCTCTGCCTTGAATGGAGTCTGACCAATATTTTTATCCGTTTTATATACGGGCTGCCTGTGGTCACATTAAGCCGTACTGACCAAATGGTGAGCTAGCTAACATTAGCCCTATCTAAACTGATCTAGGCCAAGACCCGCTCATCAAATATTTGACAGACGGCACCGGTATCTAGCCTTGCGGAGCTATCGTACAAACCCAATACTGCATGCCCACTTGCCATGTGCGCCAAACCTCTCTATATCCTCATCGAATAAAATTAGTTGTTGATGTTTTACCATAGACTCACTTAACGTATGGGATATTCTTGTTATCACCACTAGCTTATGTGGGATGTTAGCGAGGAGTGCTACTGTTGCGGTGTCTGGTTGCTATGTTCATTTGGCGCCACTTTTCCTCAAACACTTTGTCGCAAGTCTTTAAACGCAACGACCTCCCTTATATTCATAAACACTCCATTCTGTGTAATTATATTCAATGCGTTGACTGAAAGTTTATTTGGAGCAGTGGTCAATAGAAAGTGAATTTAAAATAGTTTCCCCCCCCCCCACTTTGTTACCCCGCGTAAACTGTCCTTGGATTATATTAATGTGTAATTATAACTTAATATTACCATATTCCATTTAGAGTTGAGAGAAGTTATTCTTCAGGTACCTGCGGTGATCGCTACTTTTGCGTAGTGGGAAATCTACAATTTCACAAGCTGGGTGTAATCGGCCGTATTCGTGCATGTCAAAATTGTCACCGTTAACATTATCTTTGGACGTATACCTAGCGAACGCTACTCTTCCCTTCATCAAAACATTATGACTTTGAATTTTCCGCTCCGTCATGCACATTTGTGTGCACCATCCTTTTTGATAAACGTCTTATGTAATTATTATAGCCACACCCTGTGTGTTCCTCGTTTACCTTCAGTAATATATTTGAAGGATCGCATGTTTTAAGGCGTACTTTCAGACTCACCACCTTAATTTTCAAAGCGAAACCAGGAGATTTGTTTATTATCAAATATGTCTCAACGTTAATCAAAGCTGATTAAGCGTCTCTGTGTTTGCTGGCAAATGTATAACTATGGCCGGATTTCTTTTCCCTGTTGTTTTTCTTGTTTACGTCCACTAATGTCGGTGCTTGATTTTGATTGGACGCGATGATGACGGAGGGCGGATGTTGCCTAATTAGGAGTTAGAGGCAGAGACGTAGCACTGGCTGCGAATCAAAGCCCTGGCTTTCAGAAATGTTTCTTGGAAACTGTGGAAAAGGGATGTCCAATGAGCTCGTAGTTTAGCGTGAGAGACACGCTTGGCCCCGCCCTGTTGTTTTCATCGTGATTCATACACACATTTCCAGGCATATGGCTGTTGCAGCACAGCCCTGAATAGTGTGCAGACAGCGACACGATCATCCGTGCTTGTGTCCTGTGAGGTTTTACAATATGTTACCTTAACTTGGGTTCAGGATAGTATCAGTGTATCAGCAAAATTACAGTGGCATGCTCTGTCTTTAGATATTCAATATATTCCTGTGTTAATCGTCAGACTATTCTCACATAATAACTTGGGGGTTTTTGTGAACCATGAGTGTAGCCCAAAAGATCCATCCTTAAGCATTTTTTCCTGTTTGTCTTGTTTCTTATATATTGAATGTTTGGCACATTAAGAGCCATATTCTAGGGTGGTTACACAGATTGTTCATTCATCACCAGTATAATCAATATATCTGTGTGTAATTACAATAAATGAAGATGGGTATTGTGTTTCTGCATTTATGTATCTAAATCTATTTGGATGACATGTGACACACACACACACACACACACCCATACAGAGCACTAAGTGACGGCTGTCTGTCTTTCTTTTTTTTTTAATTTTGTCTGTGTAGTGTTATTGACACAGTGAAAGACAGTCATGTGTTACTGAACATCTTAATATGGTTGATTTTTATCTGGCTGTTTATATTCTGAATGTGACAATTTTTTTATGGAGTGCAATTTTTTTTTGTTGTTGTTGTACACGTAACAGCTAAGAGTTAAGACTTCAAAATAAGCAGATTCGTGAAAGTTTTCCTCCTGTAGCTTTTTTTTTTCCTCAGCTATGTGTGTTTCATGTGCAAATAAAGGTACAGGAACTGAATTTCCTCTACCTTTAACTTTAGTACACTATATGTTGTAGGCACTGACTGTGTGCTATGAACAGAGATCAGTGATGTGACAGCACTGTTAAACTTTCATTGTTAGCAGGCTAATACAGCGACTGCAGCTCAAAGGATAGCTGTTAACATCACTGTCCGACTCAGTGTAAACCTGTGCTCAGTATTGAGTAATCATTTGAATATCTTTAAATAGGCAAGTTCAGACCAGTAAGGCAAGAATTGTTTCATATTCAGGTCAGTAGTTCAAGGAGTGAATTGAAAGTTGATGTCACATTTTGTTTTAATTTTTTTTTGTTGTTTTTATAATTATTTATTTTAAAATTGCGTGCTGACGATGTGTGCTGAAAGTGGAGAATGTGCTCCAAAACATTACCAGCACTTAATTTGTGATATCTTGGCGAGTTGCAAAATCACAGTGATGAAATGGGGTTCAGTCTCTGTCATTTGTTCTCTGTTATTTCCACTGGACTTTCTCATCCTCAGTCTTCATGCAGGACTTGGCCAGAAGTGTTCAAAGTGAACACAGACTCAAAAGTAGTGCAACATTGCTCCCCTGCTGGCCATAATGAGACCTGCACTTCTCTTTGAAATCCCGTTCCCTCAGCTCTCACTGTCGGCTCACATTTACCTGTGGACACAGGCCGTCAGTTTTGAACAGTTTAATCTTAATTCAGTCATTTTGCACATATTTTGAAATGATCCCCTGGTGTGTCTAATAAAAACCTTCTGTTGTCTTATGGTGAGATATGTGTATTTAATTATGAATAGTTGAAAGCTTTGAGATAATAATGGTAGATCCAATCCTTCCGAGAACTATATCTGTTTCTGTGTAAGAGAGTGACACTTTTTTAATAAAACCGTAAAATGGTTCTATTGAATGTAACCCAACCCAACCGAACCTAAACCTTGCTTTCTTTGATCTAGGTCATTTGGAAGGAAGAGTTCGGCTGTTGGCGTGTGTATTCAATGAAGTTAAAATCTTTGCGAAGTTGATGTGGTCCAGAAAATGTTATAGAAATGATAGCAGCACCAGAATTACAGACGGAGTTCCATTTCCAACCGTGAGTCAATCTCTAAACATCTCCACACTCAACACATACTCGGCCTCTCACTTAACACTTAACACTGAACTCTCGCTATTTTTGTCATTTCATGAACAGGGACACAGATACTCGCTTTTCCTCGGACACGGATTTTGACGATCATGAGGGAAGAAATGTAATCCAAGGCAAAGGAAAGGTACTGACACCACACTCAGGCTGTTTTCTAGGTTATCGAGCGGCTAACGGCCCTGGTAGTAAAGACGTCGCAGATGTGTATATCGAGCGTGCGTCTATTGATTTATCCGTCCAGTCTCTTAGGCCAATTTTCCAGCCAGTTTGATTAATACAGCCTCCCACACTTGGGCCATCTTTGGTTATGAATTCTTAATCAGTGTGCAGAATACATTTTTTTATGATGACTCTGCAAAAGAATCTTAGCTAAAATGCCGCAGTTCGGTAGTCCGCTGCTCTGGCAGAACGGTTTGCGTGTAGCCAGGGCTGATGGAGGGGAAAGTTCTAGAGCCCTGACTGTTCCCTCGCTGTCACCGTGACCGTGACTGTGTGTGCGCCTCAGGCAAAGAAAGGCAAGAAGGGAGGCGGGGGAAAGGGCGCGGGAGCCGGCCGCATGAATGGACACCATCAGGAAAATGGCATGGAGAACGTCATGCTGTTCGAGGTGGTCAAGCTGGGGAAGAGCGCCATGCAGGTCAGTGCGTTTGTCAAGCTTTAAAAAAAAAAAAACAAACAAAAAAAAAAAAAAGAAAGGAAATGACATGTTGAGATAACAAAAGGCATGCGTGTGTGTTTTGTCCTCTCTGACCAGTCGGTGGTGGATGACTGGATTGAGTCCTATAAACACGACCGGGACGCCGCCCTTCTAGACCTCATTAACTTCTTCATCCAGTGTTCAGGGTGCAAAGGTGAATTCCTCTGTCTCTTAACATTAGTGTAAGATAGCACTTAGTGTGTCAGTAGGCACTGTCAGAAAACAGCACTGCTTGGTACTTAAGATATTTAACACAAAGGCTCAAAGGCCACAAAGCTAATAGTGAAGGAGGACTGTTAACATCGCTCACAGATTTTTAAAACCAAATGAAGTAATAACAGCGCCTGGATTTACCAGTGTGAAAATTGGTGTCAACATTTTTGAACCCTAATTGCTAAATTCCATTGACTGATATTTAAGCCATATTGAAGCACTTAATTAAAGTATGTGACCCCTTTGTGTCAAGGGCCATCCCCTGCTACCGTAGAAGTCAGCTGTTGTTTGTGGTTATTACTGTCCTAACTGATGTATGAACTGTCTCTCTGTTTTTCTCTTTTCTAGGTGTGGTCACTGGTGAGATGTTTAGGCACATGCAAAACTCAGAGATCATCAGGAAGATGACGGAGGAGTTTGATGAGGTATTCACCACCCCCCCCCCCAGTGTTTCTCAGATTGTCAGCCCTCTTAGCCCTCCCTAAACAGAGCAGTGTTTTCTTCAGTAATATACTGTAAGCCTATTAGAGATTAAGCCCTGCCCCTCTTTCCATCTCATGTCGATTTTAGGACAGTGGTGATTACCCCCTGACCATAGCAGGGCCTCAGTGGAAGAAGTTCAGGGCGAGTTTCTGCGAGTTCATCGGCGTTCTGGTCAGGCAGTGCCAGTACAGCATCATCTATGACGAGTACATGATGGACACGGTCATCTCTCTGCTCACGGGTCTGTCGGACTCGCAGGTCCGAGCGTTCAGACACACCAGCACGCTCGCAGGTCAGCACCGACCTCTCCTCAGGTCACCGCTGCTGCCTGGAAACAGCTGTTGACTTTTTTTTTTGTTTGTTTGTTTTGTTCTTTATGATTGACACCTGATGTGCCTCTCTATTCAGTGTTTGCATCGCTTTGGAAACAGCACCTGAAATTCTGTGGTTCTTTGGCCTTTTGCAGCCTCAGTGTCCATACCTGCCCTGATTCTGTGTTGTAAGGGCATCGTCTTTGTGTGTGTGTTAATTTGTTGTTTTTGTTTTGTTTTTTTTTTGTTTTGTTTTTTTCCCCCGCATGTTCTGCAGCCATGAAGCTGATGACGGCCCTGGTGAACGTCGCGCTGAATCTCAGCATTAACATGGACAACACCCAGCGGCAATACGAGGCCGAGAGGAACAAGATGATCGGCAAGAGAGCCAACGAGCGCCTGGAGCTCCTGCTCCAGAAACGCAAAGAGGTGAGGGCTGGAACGCAGGCTACCGGAGCACCGGACTGTCAGACGCTCCGTCAGCCTTCGTCAAAGTGCGCTCCTTCGTTTGCCCTTTCGGTGTTAAAGTCTAGACTTTCCCAGCATTAACTCAGACCGTCGCGTTCTGGCCTCTGTGGTTCATTCCTTACTATAGAAACTCATTTTCACCCTCTGTGTGTGGCAGGCAACACTTTGCAGTGACTCTTCACTCTCCCACCGAGTTCCTGTTTCACAGCCAACATCATGTCGCCATGGCCTGTGGGCAGAGAAGTCTGACAGAACATACACGTCTTTTTTTTTTTTTTTTAAAGACAGTTTTATCCTCTTTTGTATCTTTCTTTTTTTTATACCTTTTAGCAGAAAGTGAGATTTTGGGAGCTTTTGGGGTGTAAAGCATGGGTTTGCGTGTAATGTAGTTCGTAGAGTTTGCCGTGATGCTCATATACAGTGGGCAGAGAGGGCCTGTCAGACTGGTCTGAGGAGGAAAGAGCCGTGTTTCCCTGGCATTGCTAATTAACACAGAGTTATGTAATGAGTGGGCCTGCCGGGATACCATCTGCCTCTGTCAGTGTGTGTCTGTTACAGACAGAAAGAGAGAGAGGATATGGCTTCCTCATCTCCAGGCAGTTCAATTGAGCTGAGTCAGACTGTGGGGTCAGTATCTGTTTGCTGACAGAAGACTCATTCAGAGAGTCCTCCTCAGATCCGAGACCAGGCCTAGCACTCTGAATCCAACGAGGCTGGGTCATATTTGTGTGTGTGTGTGTGTTCGCGTGTGTAAATAATACTTCAATAAATGTTATACTTGTAAATAATTTCAGGTGGTCAATTAAATGTGCTGTGTTGTATCTCCTAATCAATTCTGTGGTTTCTGGTCCGTGCAGCTTCAAGAGAACCAGGACGAGATCGAGAATATGATGAATGCGATATTTAAGGGTGTCTTCGTTCACCGATATCGGTACATATTTCCTCATCATTTGCCAGCTCATTCTGTACTCACTTCTGTGTGTCTCAAGGTTGTTGTGTTACTTTTTATTGTGGACTAGGCCTCTCTCGCAAAGAATTTATGTCCAAACATATCCAAGATTATGCATAAAAGTCACTTAAATCTTTTTTTTTGTTGTCTTTCGAAAAATAATTGTGACGTGCGGTTTTAGAAATGTGCACCAGTCCTTGTGTGAACAAACAAACATAATGTCTAGCGGATTTGGTAAAACATAGTAAAAGTTTTGGTGCAGTGAAAATCCCGTTGGTCTTCCCTACAGCGACTCGATAGCAGAGATCAGAGCCATCTGCATCGAGGAGATCGGTGTGTGGATGAAGATGTACAGCGATGCCTTTCTCAACGACAGCTACCTGAAATACGTGGGCTGGACCATGCATGACAAGGTGAGGCTGTCTTCCTCATGGCCTTGATGTCAGGTGTGTTCGTGCTGGCTCCGGACGGTAACTAACCTGAGGTGTGTGTGTGTGTGTGTGTGTGTGTGTGTGTGTTTCCCCACAGCAAGGGGAGGTGCGATTGAAGTGTCTCACTGCTCTCCAGGGTCTGTACTATAACCGTGAGCTCAACAACAAGCTGGAGCTCTTCACCAGCAGGTTCAAGGTCAGGACCATCTGTGTGACTCAACAGTCTGTTGTGCAGTGTGGAATGAAGTGCTACAGTTAAAGTGTTTGAAGAACTTCAGTAACTACAGATTTCTGCTTCAGAAGCCATAAATGACAAGCATAAATAACTTGGCTCACTCATTCTTATTTGACATTATTGTCCCTCAGATTCAGAGATTTGGACAAAGTCATTTTAAAATCAAATAACAGCAGTGTACATTCAAGCACACATTCGTATGTTGTCGGAACAATGAACGGACGTTAATTTAACGTTTTTCTGCCCTCGTTCACAGGACCGAATTGTGTCTATGACACTAGACAAGGAATACGATGTAGCTGTTCAAGCAATAAAGCTCCTGACTCTCGTTTTACAGTAGGTGAACTTCATCCGCCAGATACCGAATCATCATTCCTCCGCTCAGCACCCAGACCGCGCGGGCGAAATTAATATCGTTTTGATTATTTCTGCCGTGATGTTACAGAAGCAGCGACGAGGTCCTGACTGCGGAGGACTGTGAGAGCGTGTACCATCTGGTCTACTCAGCTCACCGGCCCGTTGCCGTGGCAGCGGGAGAGTTTCTCTTCAAGAAGTACGTCTCACTTTTTTTTTTTTTTTTTTAAGCTCTTTTTCCCTTTTAAATCTGGTTTAATGTTTTTAATGAAAGGGTGGAAGTCAGGCCAGACACTTGTTTTTGTTCAGTTTTATAGAAAAATGACACGCAGTTTAAAAGAATCTTTCATCTGAAGGTCTTGGACAAAATAGCAAAGCTCTTAAACGTCCCTTGACATTTTCTCCTGAGAATGTTCTTGACCTTTTAATATCATTTTCTAGTGTCTGGATGGTGACAGTGATAGTTCTCAGCTGAACGTAACAGACTGAAATGTATTATACCGCAGTTAGTTGTAGTGTGAGTCTGAGGATGATGTGGGAACTCTTTTGACGTTGACGGTGATCTGTGTTTTCCTAGACTGTTCAGTCATCGAGACATAGACGAAGACAGCATGCCCAAGAGACGAGGCAGACAGAGCATAAACGCCAACCTCATCAAAACCACCGTCTTCTTTTTCCTCGAGAGCGAGGTGAGCAGGGAGGCATTCTCTCTCTCTCTGTGTCTCTGTGTCTCTCTCTCTCTGTCTCTCTGTCTCTCTCTCTCTCTCTCTCTCTCTCTCTCTCTGTCTGTCTCTGTCTCTCTCTCTCTTTCTCTGTCTGTCTCTGTCTCTCTCTCTCTGTGTCTCTCTGTCTCTCTCTCTCTCTCTCTCTCTCTCTCTCTCTCTCTCTCTCTCTCTTTCTCTGTCTGTCTCTGTCTCTCTCTCTGTCTCTCTCTGTCTCTCTCTCTCTCTGTCTCTCTCTCTCTCTGTCTCTCTCTCTCTTTGTCTCTCTCTCTCTCTTTCTCTCTCTCTCTGGTGTGCGGCTTTGACTGACTACAGCCTTAAGCGTGCGTTAGGCGTTTAACTCAAGGTCGCTCTCACAGATGGTCCGTCAGTGGCGACACGTTTCACACATCAAAGCCTTTTCGCTTCGGGGAAAACCTCTTCTGAGGAGGCTGTGAGTCATGCGGTGCTAGCTCAGTGTGCATCGTAAGACAGTAATGTCATGTGTCGCTGTGTCATCCCCAGCTGCACGAGCATGCGGCCTACCTGGTGGACAGCATGTGGGACTGTGCCACGGACCTGCTGAAGGACTGGGAGTGTATGATCAGTCTGCTCCTGGACGAGCCACTGCCCGGAGAGGAAGGTCTGAGCTCTCTCCACCTCAGCTTTGTCTCTGCTCTCACTCCGCACGGCTCACTCTGGGCTCTGCTTTCACCCCGCGATGCTCGCCCTGGGGCCTTTTGCCTTTCCCTGTCTGTTGTCCTGTGTCGTGCCGAGTTTTGTTCGGGACGGTTTTGTTTGAGCAGTATGCATTTAGAATACATTTGCTGTTTGATAGAATCTCAGGCATGAAAGCTGGTCCTTCTGTTTGCCCTGCTACACACACACACACACGCACACACACACACACACACTGTCACACACTAACACATCAACACATCAGGCCTCCACTGACAGCCTGTGGTCAAATGGTCAACTCATTCTCAAACAGTGCATCAGTGCAGTCACATGTGTCAGAACAGGTCAAAAACTAATACATACCCAAGAGGAGGTCCATAAATCATGTGTGTTGACAAAGAAAGTGCTATACATATAAAGCATTGTTGTTGTTATTATTATTATACGGACTGGTTAGAGCAGCGCTGTCATAACCATTCCAAACACGTAGTTATATTACAGCAAGATGCTAACGTGTTATTAAACATCAGATAGAAATGTTGAGAGACACAGCGTAGCCTTTATCAAGACCTCAGCTTTGTTACAGATCTGCACTCTGACCTGATTATCAGGAGAAAGTTGTAAGTGACTCTGAAAGGCTTTGTATTTGTAACCCGTACTTGATGTGTGTTTGACAGCTCTGACGGACAGGCAGGAGGCAGCTCTGGTAGAGATCATGCTCTGTACCATTCGCCAGGCTGCAGAATGCCACCCTCCAGTGGGCAGAGGCACCGGGAAGAGGGTGAGACCATCCACACCACAGCCACACTCCACTGTCAGAGCCCACACGAATTGCCTGTGAGATCAATCAGCCACAACCAAGCTGTTCCTACAGCAAATTGGGTTAATAGTCTGAAACAAAGAGAGAAGCATTTGAGTTTATTGGCCATTAACCTGTTTTACTTGAAGGAGCCAGACAACAAAGGAAACAGGCTGCTACAGTAAAGGAACCAATTTGGGAAGTTTTCTGAATTCATCTCCTTTATTTATTTATTTTTCGTTTTCTATTTTTAGGTGCTGACGGCAAAAGAAAAAAAAACGCAGCTGGATGACAGGACGCGGATGACCGAGCTCCTGGCTGTGGCGTTGCCTCTTCTCCTCGCAAAGGTAAACCTTTTAAATCATTTCAGCCGGTATGTTTAGATAAGCACTTAACCACACTGCGTTTGCCGTCGTATATACCACTGTCAAAAGACTGATGCTATGTCATTTCTGTCATCAGTACTCTGTCGACGCAGAGAAGGTTACCAACTTACTGCAGTTACCCCAGTACTTTGACCTGGAGATCTACACCACTGGACGGTTGGAAAAGGCGAGTCAAAAAGACAGTCCCCCACTCTCCAAACCAAATTAAACATGAACCATATTAAAAAGGCTTAAGACATCAGCGTGTGAACTCTCAGAAGTCTCAAGTGTTATTATGTAGATGGGGTGTGTATTGAACATGGTTTCTAAAGGCAGTAGTGTTTCCCCTGTAGCACCTGGAGTCCCTGCTGAGGCAGATTAAGGAGATTGTGGAGAAGCACACTGACACGGACGTGCTGGAGGCCTGTTCCAAGACCTACCATGCCCTCTGTAACGAGGAGTTCACCATCTTCAACAGGGTGGACATCGCACGCAGCCAGCTTCTGGACGAACTGGTGGACAAATTCAACAGGCTCCTGGAGGACTTCCTGCAGGAGGTGAGGACATGTTACAGAGAACAGCACTAATTTGTCAAATATGAAAAATTATGTGGTGCATGCGAGTCAGTTTAATAGATGGACATTCGATTCTCAAGAGCTGAAATTTTGCCAAGAAGTTCGTCTGTGTTTTAATTTATGTCAGCAGAATTAATGGCATTTTTTTTCCAGTTCTTTCAGTTAAATGGGTTGAAATGAGGACATAGGAGCAAGTGTTAATATTCAGAAATGAAAATCCGTATCTGTCCTCTTTTTTTCCTGCAGGGTGAGGACCCGGACGAGGACGATGCTTACCAGGTTCTGTCCACGCTAAAGAGGATCACCGCGTTCCACAAGTAATGCCCCCACACGCCCCCCACCATTCCCCCAAACACACCCTCGCCTCACGGCCGGACTGACCCCGTGGCTTTTATTTTAATTCCTCCTCCTGTTTTCTTCCTCTCTCTTACCAGCGCCCACGATCTCTCCAAATGGGACCTCTTCACCAGCAACATTAAGATCCTGAAGGCTGGCATAGAGAACGGAGACATGCCCGAGCAGGTGACCAGCCTCACACGTCACGACATTAAAGCAGACGCGTGTCAGGAGACAGCTGACTGAGCCTCTGTCTGTGTATGTTCTTTCAGATCGTCATCCAATCGCTGCAGTGCACTCACTATGTGATCCTGTGGAACTTGGCCAAGATCTCCGAGGGGACCTCCAAAAACGTGAGACTCCAGTGTTAGGGATTGTTTGGGGGGCAGGGTGTGGGGGTGGGTGGTGGTCTAAACTGTTAATACAGGATATTCCTCTTGGTCATAATATATTAAATATGAGCGTGCTTGGTTGATGAGTGGAACCTTGGGTTTGATATTACTGACTGTTTGTGTTGATGAGTGGAACCTGGGGTTTGATAGTACTGACTGTTCATTTGTTTGTGTTGATGAGTGGAACCTGGGGTTTGATAGTACTGACTGTTTGTTTGTTTGTGTTGATGAGTGGAACCTGGGGTTTGATAGTACTGACTGTCCGTTTGTTTATGTTGATGAGTGGAACCTTGGGTTCGATAGTACTGACTGTCCGTTTGTGTTGAGTGGAACCTTGGGTTCGATAGTACTGACTGTCCGTTTGTGTTGAGTGGAACCTTGGGTTTGATAGTACTGACTGTCCGTTTGTTTGTGTTGAGTGGAACCTGGGGTTTGATAGTACTGACTGTTTGTTTGTTTGTGTTGATGAGTGGAACCTTGGGTTTGATAGTACTGACTGTTTGTTTGTGTTGATGAGTGGAACCTTGGGTTTGATAGTACTGACTGTTTGTTTGTGTTGATTTTCAGGAGGACATGGTGACTCTGAGGAAGCACATGAAAGCCTTCTGTCTGATGTGTCAGCGCTATCTGAGCAGCGTTAACACGGCGGTCAAAGAGCAGGCCTTCACCATCCTCTGTGACCTGCTCCTCATCTTCAGCCATCAGATCGTCTCTGGGGGGAGGGAGGCCATGGAGCCCCTCATCTACACCCCAGAATCCTCTCTCCAGTCTGAACTCCTCAGCTTCACCCTGGACCACGTCTTCATCGACCAGGACGATGATAACAACAGCACGGGTGAGTCAGGGTCTCCGCTGCACCGCTAGCTTTCAACTGTCCCGACAGAACTCAACGAACAACCCCCCCCCCCCACCCCCGGGTCAAACAAGCATTTGAACAGCTTGGCTCTGTTCCAGTTTTCTAAGATTTTCTCTGTGTCCCTGTGGCCTCGGTCTTTTAATCAACAGGCTAAAAAAATAGTTTTGATGAAGAGAAAAAAACGCAGTATTCATCGCTTCAGCATATTCAATCCTTTCACAGTCAGCTAACTTCAGCAGAAAAGACCACAGTGGTAACGGAGCCATGGGAGTGTATTGGATCAGGGCCTAGTCTTTCCAATAGCTCAGATGCTTCTTTGACCCAGGTCTGCTTTACTTACAGCTGCGTTCACTGGCTGTGTAGAATGGAGAGAACTGAAACCTGTAACCTGTCTTAGATAAGCTTTGGCTCTAGTCACAGTGTCAAACGTGAATGACTGTACACAGGCGCAGAATGCCATAACAGTAATTAGTCATTATGGCCTGTAAAAACAGTCTGGACACATCAGAGATGACTAGCTTTACAGTAATATTACACTGTCACCGCACGGTGAATTCAGCCATTTAAACGAGAACTGTATGTTTGCACTCTTAGCAACGTGTGATAGCCAACCATCTGGAATCCAAAATCAGTATTTGCCTTTTACTGCAGTTTCTTGTTTTGTTTTTTTTTTATTTCACACGTCAGCGGTACGTTCTTCTCTTGGTAAGTCACTCTAATATATATATTTTTTTTTTTTAATCTCTTTTTTTTTTTGGTTGTGATTTTTGAGCAGACGGACAGCAGGATGATGAGGCGGGGAAAATCGAAGCTTTGCACAGGAGGAGAAATCTTTTGGCCGCCTACTGTAAACTCATCATTTACAACGTGGTGGACATGAGCACCGGAGCGGATATCTTTAAGCAGTACATGAGAGTGAGTTTTTCCCTTTTTCTCCAGTCTCGCTCCGCTAAACGTTTATTACACGCGGTCAGGGTTTTTTTTTTATTAACCTCACCGCCGCCCTTTTACCTTCTCCTCCGCAGTATTACAACGATTACGGCGACATCATCAAAGAGACGATGAGCAAAACGAGACAGATCGACAAAATCCAGTGTGCGAAAACGCTCATCCTGAGTCTGCAGCAGGTGCGTGTTTTTAAAAAAAAAAAAAAAAGGTCTTTTTTTTTAAAATGTCAGCCGTCAGTGAAATCGCTCTGGCATTATAGTAACTTTATTCTTCTGTCTGTTGGAGCGTTGAATTATGGTTTTGCCCTCTGGGGTTTTTTACCCTTTTTTTTCGCCGTTTCAGCTCTTTAACGAGATGCTTTCCGACCTGGGCCATAACTTCGACCGCACGTCCTCGTCGTTCTGCGGGATCAAAGAGCTCGCCAGACGGTTCTCCCTCACGTTCGGTTTGGATCAGCTGAAGACGCGAGAGGCCATCGCCATGTTACACAAGTAAGAATTTCGAGATCATTCTTGTGATCCTCTCCCTGCGTGTTCAGGGTCGCCCTGGGTCGTAACATGTGCGTCGTGGTTAAGCTTGGTTGGCTGAACCGGATGGCTGAACGTGGTTGTGTGTGTGTTGTTGTTTTTTTTTTTTTTTAACGGTGCTTTGTGAATTTGTAGGGACGGTATCGAGTTTGCCTTCAAAGAGCCAAGCCCTCAGGAAGGCAGCCCTCCAGTGAACCTGGCCTTTCTGGACATCCTCAGCGAGTTCTCCTCCAAGCTCATGAGACAAGACAAACGCACAGTGTAAGCCCCACTTACAAAAAAATAAAAGAAATAAAAAATTAAAAAAAAAAAAGTGTTTGAAATAGGTCTTATGTTAAGTATTCCACAGATTCAGTCCTGGTAGGTCGAATTGTTTTCATTTCTGCCAACAGCACTGGTCTGTAATTGGTTAAACACACCTTTTATCCCAGGTAAAATTAAGCCTCTAATGATGTGGTAGGAAGGTAGAAGACAGCAGGACATTGTCTCTCCAGGACTGGATTGAGGGAACTTAGTCTTACAACACTGTATTTGTTTTTATTGTACAAATGTAAACAGAGAACTCTCTTGTATGTCAGTAAATACAAGGCGGTTTATCTGAATTTTCTCTCTCCCTCTCTCTCTCTCTACCTCTCTCTCTACCTCTCTCTCTCCCTCTCTCTCTCTCTCTCTCTCTACCTCTCTCTCTCCCTCCCTCTCTCTCTCTCTCTCTCTCTCTCTCTCTACCTCTCTCTCTCTCTCTCTCAGGCACATGTACCTGGAGCGGTTCATGACTTTTCAGATGGCTCTGCAGAGGGAGGACTGCTGGCTGCCGCTCATCTCCTACAGGAACTCCTTACAGGCGGGTGGAGATGACGACACCATGTCTGTGGTCAGCGGCATCAGCAGCCGCGGCTCCTCCGTCAGGAGCAAGAAGGCAAAGCCCGCCACGGGCAAGAGGAAACTCGCTGAGGGTACGCAGTCCGCCACGCACGCACACAGACACACACACACAGACACACACACACAGACACACGCACGCACACACACACACACACACACACACACACACACACAGACACACACACGCACACACACACACACACACACACACAGAGAGCTCCTGTAGAGAGACTATGGCAGTCAGGAGGGTCAAACACCGAGCCCAGAGATATTGTCAGTCCTGCTATTTTGTGTGCTGAGTAGATAATAGAATCTGTGTTGAGAGAGTGATCAGCAGTAACTCCTTTGAAGAGAATTACAGTTACTTTGAAGCTATGAAGATTAGATACAAGAATTATTATTTTTTTTCTCAGTCTCAGAGGAGCAGAGTTATGGAGAGCTGATCTCAGATCAGTAGTTTGTAAACGTCCTGGTGTTTGTCTGTGCAGAGGAGAGCAGCAGCAGCAGCAGTAGCGAGGTGTGGATGAATCGGGAACAGGGCATGCAGACGCCGGTCATGATGGCCTCTCCTCACCTCACCTCCACCGTGATGCGCGACCCCAAACGCATGCGCCCGGAGGACAGCTACCTGGGCGTGTACGGCCTGCCCCCCGACCAGCAGCAACAACAACAACAACAACAACAACAGCCGCAGCAGCAACCGCCCCACCCACAGACTCCGCAGCCGCACCACCATCAAAGCCCCATGGACTACAAGTAAGCACCCCCACCCACCTCCACCCCCAGCCCCCCTCTGTCAGGGCATCTCTACAGCCTCAGCTGTTCAACAAACACAACACAGCCTATAGTCATCCTCATCAGTATAATTAACAGGCCATTTATGATGAAGGGATTGTCTGTGTGACGGCTTTTATCTGAGCCTGTTTTACATGAGGGTATTTTTTTATGGTTTTAGGGATTAAAGAATTTCAGTATTTCATGGGGGTTTTTTTTTTTTTGGAGACTTTTGGTAGTGTCGTTTCAGTTAGTCTGACAGGCTTGTGGAGAGCGCTGAGTGTTTTTGGAGTGTGTGTGTGGTGACAGGTGCTGAGGATGTTGTGGATGTGCTGTGTTGCAGTACACAGGTCACCTGGATGTTGGCACAGAGACAGCAGGCGGAGGAGGCCAGACAGCAGCAGGAACGAGCCATGAACTACGCCAAACTGAGGAGCAACCTGCAGCACGCCATGTAAGAGGCTTTCCCCGCGCACCGTCACCCGTGTCTGGGCAGGTTTACGTCACTCACCGGCATCCTCAGGACCTGCTCCATGCACACGCACACGCACGCACACACAGGCAGCACACAGACACACACACACACGTTATCTGTATACAAATGGAACTGCAGTGGGAGATGTATTAGGAATGTCCTTCATAGGAACACAGAAGTCATGTGTCACTGAGAAGGAGATTCATTTGCTCTCTTTCCCTCCTGCTCCCTCTTTCTCTTTCTCTCTTTCTCTTTCTCTTTCTCTTTATTTTTACCTTTCTGTTTCTCTTTGTCCTTCTTTCTCTTTCTATTTCTTTCTCTTTCTTTTTCTTGTTATCTTTCACTTTCTCTCCCCCCCCCCCTTTCTCTCTCTCTCTCTCTCTCTCTCTCTGTCTGTGTGTGTATGTGTTAGACGCCGTGGGACGGGGCTTATAGAGGATGATGAGGAGCCAATCGTGGAGGATGTGATGATGTCATCGGAGGGCCGGATTGAAGATCTGAATGAGGGCATGGACTTTGACACCATGGACATAGATCTGGTATGAGAGCACATGTGTGTACATACACACACACACACACAAAGGGACTTGGTCACCTATATGCACTATGTCATTTGCAATGTATGGACTGTGTGCTTTGTTCAGGGTTAATTGTATGCATAAACCTGTCTCTCTGGTTCTCTCTCTCTCTCTCTTATTAATTAAAATTAATAAAGAGAAATTAAATTTTCTTTTGAGAAAACACACAGACACACAAAAGGATGTTAGGCCCTTAAGGTTTAAGAGTCTTCACTGGGTGTTGAATATGTCCCTAACCCTGCTTTGTCCTTGTGTTTATTTGTTTATTTAATTAACCCCCCCCCACTTTATTTTTCTTTTTTTTTTAGCCCCCATCAAAGAATCGCAGAGAGAGATCAGAGCTGAAGCCAGACTTTTTCGACCCTGCGTCCATCATGGATGAGTCTGTAAGGACCACACATTTCCTGGGTTATGATACTTTTCAGCGGTAATGTGGAGGTCATTTAAGGTGTTCTCCACTTGTAAGGGTGTGAAAGAAAGAGATGACCACTAGATGGCACTAATGGGAGTGATTTCTATCACCAGTTCATTTTTTTAACAATTGACTTGTTCCTTTGATAAAAAAAAAAAAAAAAGTTTAAAAAAACCAAATAAACGTTTTTTAAAAATAATGATCACAGGCAATTACAACTAAACTAACCAGACTGATTTGGGCCAATAACCTGTCAAATGAAATCCTAATTGAGAGAGAGTGTGATTTGGTTGCTGACGCTAAACTCATACTGAACGTTGAACATTTTCTTTTGTAGGTCCTTGGAGTTCCCATGTTTTAATATAATAATTGGAGGATGTAAGAAGAGAGGAGACATTTTATGAGACTTTTATGTAAATTTCAGATATATTTTCATGTAGAGAATATTTCTGGCCCAAGCTCCATGGACTAATATGGGCATCAAGAAAAATAAAAGGCTTGTTCACTGGGAGACTTGACTAAAGTCGAAAAAGGACGAAAAAAAAACAAAAAAACAACAACAACAACTCTAAAATGTTTGTAATCATTGGGTAAGCTTTCCTTATTCAAGTGAAACAGAGGCAGACAGGTTTCTTTTTTTTTTTTAAATCTATGAAATCTTTGTTTGTCTGTTGCCATTTTATGAATATGTTAATGTATTTTGAAGTTGAGGACAAGAAAATAAGTTGTGGTAAGACATTTACAGAAGCTTTCTCAGACTTCTTCAGAAGACTTGTGCTATTTCTGAAAAATGAGAGGGTAAATGCATTTTTTTAACTTAAAGAAGACTTTAAATGTATAGATCTTTTTGTAACAGTAAATAATCACGTGTAAAGTAGTAATTTAAACAAGTCATTGTTTATCATAGTGAGCATTGAGACATTTTATTTCTCTCAACTGTCTTAACACCTCAACCAGGTATGGGCCTCCTGATCTTCTGTGTTTAGTCTTTTAGTTTCCTCTCTGACCCACTTTTGACAAAAGGAAAAAGAAAAAAAAAAAAAAAAAGTTATTCGGCCAACGACGCATGGTACCCACAGGACACTGAGGCAAAACCGCTAACGTCGTCAGACTAGATCGGTGAAGACAGAGAAAGTTTGATTAGGATGCATCTGCGTTTCTTTGAAGCTTACCCAAAGATTTGAACTGTTTTTACCTGTCCCTTTGAGATCCCGAAAATGCCAAGGAATCGAGAGAAATCTCTCCAGTAGTGCCACTGTGCTGTGTCAAAGTCCTCTGAAAACTTAGTGTAGATTTTGTCTGCCTGGGGAAAGAAAAAAAAAACAATCTCTCTCTCTCTCTTTCTTCCCTCATCTTCAGTGTAGTAGAGTGTTTGATGTAAGTCTCTACATTTGAAATAAAGTTATGTATAAATTGGTGCTGATTTTATAACTGTGCATTTAGGGTTTTTTTTTTTCTCCTTGATTTCAAACTCCAAATGAGAGTTTAAAAGGTCTTGAAAATGTATAAGAAAAACGTTGAAAGATGAAAGCATGTGTAGCCATGCAGTAAGTCAAGGAAGATTTTGAAATTTGTATTTTATATAGTTTTTTTTTCTTCCCTGTAACAGATGATGTCTTAGGATTTCTACCTTTTTTCCTAAATGTAAATTAGTTTGAATAAGATTTATGACTGCTGGCAAGATATTCAACTTTACGTTCAGTATGAAATGTCCTATCTTAATTTTCTATTAAATCAGAAATGTAACATGACCATCTACAACACAAACACGACCGTTCTCTCATTGCTTTGGGCAGCTATGAAAAAAAAGCTATTACATTAACTTATAATACAAAAAAATGTACTTTTTTTAACTTTTAATGTTTTATCTCTGAGGTCTGACTTTTTAAAAATCATTCCACGCCTTAGCCTTAAACAAGCTTGTATAGAAAGTGTTTTTTTTGTTTGTTTTTTTTTTCCAACTGAAATTCTTCCATGTTAAATGAGCGATGGAATGGAACCTCCTTTTGGCCCTAAATCTTTTCAAACCGAAGGAGTTTAGTTTTTGTGGAAAGAGAGAAAGTGGCCAGATTGTTTGTTTTACTGGAATATTCCAGGGTAGGGGTTGGCTGGGAATATGAAAATGTCTTTTCATTGTGTTTCACTCACCACTACATTGGCAAAACTGCTGAATTGACTGTAAATATACATGCATTTTAACATAAAGCTTTATTTTTCCCAATGTCTCTTTCCTTTCTGTTTAACATTTATAGATATATTATGTTCCCTTGTCAAAATATATAAATATATATATAAATATATAAAAATATATATAAATATATCTACACATACATACATAATTATTTCCTGTTGTTTCCCTGTCTTCTGTCATCCACTATACTGTTTCTGATTTGCATTTGTCTGGAGACAGTAAATTTTTAAATAAACCTTTTTTGTGTGATTAACTATCAACACATGTTTGTAATGTGGCGTTTTTCTATCTGAGCAGTATCTTGGATAATGAAGTACACGTGTTATGTCAGGTGTCTTTTCTCTATGAACGTCCAAAGACAAAAAGCTTATCTGTTACTTTTCTGTGATTTTCTGACTAACTGTCAGAAATTGAATAAAATAGTCTAGAACACACAATAGTAAATAATAATGATGGAAGTGAAAATATCAAAACACTCATCTCTCTGTAGATGTTAAACCAAGTTAAAGCGAGTATTAAAACAAGTTTTCCTGTACAATGAAATTCTCACTTTACCTTCCACTCTGAATGCCGTTTGTCTGAAACACAGGATATAGGAAAGTACAGATAAAGGAAAGTAATAAAAAAAATATATAAAGTATCCCAGGATGAAGAGGTAGAGGAAAATATAATTAAAAATATAAGTCGCTTCTCTGGCTGGTGAGGCAGATGGTGAAAGGCAATGGTTCAGATGAGCCACCTAAGATGGTCCCCAGTACCAACACTAGTGACCTTTTCTGGATGCCACAGATTGTGGCCTGTCTCATGAAACCTTATTTTTGATGTCAAAAAGAATCGCTTTGAAGTTACCCATCTGTGTTTAAATATGATACTTGTGCATCAGACAATTTTATGAATCCCCTCAATTTTTAATTTTCACTAACCTTATACTTTTTCTGTTTTTCATGACCACTTTTCTCTTTCACATATCAGTCTCTCTTACCAGAAATGAATCTAAAATCACCTTCCTGTATTTCTCCCGTTAAACTACAGGTGCAATGCCAAAACTAAAGTACATTTGTTACCTCATTGAAAATTAAAGCAATCAACTCATCCAACTGAGTACTAACGATGAATGAAGGTAACAGCGCTTAACTCTGATTATCAATTACTGGTTTCCATGACAATTAGGCGCCCAGGGCAAGCGAGCTGTGATTCGTGGACTGCTCTCCCTAAACATATAAGAAGAAGGTTGTCCAGAGCTGGTGTTTAAAGAGGTGCAACCTGTTTGTTGGGAAGGTGTAAGGTGGCTTTGGTACAGTGTGATAAGTGGGACTCTCAGGCTGATCAGAGAATGGCTCCTGCAAGCAGCTGTCTTGCAAGGTTGGTTTGTGTGTTTTGTTTTTTTTTTGTGAAAATTGATGACCCTGTTTGACAGGTATGAATCTGAGGTTGAATAATGTGCTTGATAACACCTAAGATCTGTTTCTTTTACAGAGTGTCCTTGCTGTTGCTGCTGGTTCTTAATGTTTTTGCTCAAAATCCATTTGAGGAGGGTGGCTATGATTTGGTTTCACAAACTGAGCCTCGCCAAGAAATCTATAGTCCGGCACAGAACATTCAGACGGCTAGGGAGGATCCTCTCTACAACTACGACCACCTATATGAGAGGCCTGTCCACAGTTCCTCCCAGACAGTCTCTGCTGGAGAGAGGCCCATTGACAACTACCAGCAACAATCAGCAGCCAACCAGCACATCAATCAACCAGTTCAGAGCCATCATCCCTCCCAAAGCCTCTCTAGGCCTGTGCAGGAGAGCTACCAACAAGCCTCTGTTTCTAAGCCTTTCCAAAAGCAACGTGAGCCTGTCCATGTAGGTCAAGCTGTCCAGAGACGGTATGAGACTGGGAGCAAGTCAGTGCAGACGCAGAACCAGCCCGCCAAGGCTGGCACGCAGGTCCAGACGCAGCACCAGCCCGCCAAGGTTGGCAAGCAGGTCCAGACGCAGCGCCAGCCCGTCCAGACACGGTACCAGCCCACCAACATAGGCCGGCCTGTGCAGACGCAGCACCAGCCTGTGCGGACGCAGTACCAGCCCGCCAAGGTTGGCAAGCAGGTGCAGACGCAATATCAGCCCGCCAAGGTTGGCAAGCAGACGCAGTACCAGCCCGTCCAGACGCAGTACCAGCCCGCCAAGGTTGGCAAGCAGACGCAGTACCAGCCCGTCCAGACGCAGTACCAGCCCGCCAAGGTTGGCAAGCAGACGCAGTACCAGCCCGTCCAGACGCAGTACCAGCCCGCCAAGGTTGGCAAGCAGACGCAGTACCAGCCCGTCCAGACGCAGTACCAGCCCGCCAAGGTTGGCAAGCAGGTGCAGACGCAGTACCAGCCCGTCCAGACGCAGTACCAGCCCGCCAAGGTTGGTAAGCAGACGCAGTACCAGCCCGTCCAGACGCAGTACCAGCCCGCCAAGGTTGGCAAGCAGGTCCAGACGCAGTACCAGCCCGTGCAGACGCAGTACCAGCCTGCCAAGGTTGGTAAGCAGACGCAGTACCAGCCTGTGCAGACGCAGTACCAGCCTGCCAAGGTTGGCAAGCAGACGCAGTACCAGCCTGTGCAGACGCAGTACCAGCCTGCCAAGGTTGGCAAGCAGACGCAGTACCAGCCCGTCCAGAGGCAGTATCTATCTGAAGCCAAACCTGTCCAGTCACGTTTGTCTAATGTCAAACAGTAGGTCTTGTCACCATTAATATTCTGAAATACTGAGACAATAAAATTCTCATTAATCAGTTTGGTCTCTTGGTGAATTGTTTGGCGAAGAGGCTGCAGTAGTGTGGTCAAATTTCTTTCCTCAGTTTGAAAGGTTCCCTGCAAAAGTGCCTGTACCTTGAAGGCTAAATGCACCAACCTTGGATTCAGGTATTTCTGTAGAGGTGATCTGGCTCTAGATTCATTGGGGGGGGGGGGGGGGGTTTCTCCAGGTCTGCCTCTGCAGTAACTGTACCAGCAAGCCTAAAATGATTACTGCAATAAACACGCAAGTCTCTGCTAGGTTGTCAAATCTGTACCCATGGATTGTCCTTTTATTGCTCAACATTACTGGTTTACGTGCTTTTGCTCAGTGATGCAAAACATCCAAGGGACAAGAGGTACTTGGTGGTTGTGCATATGAAATCTACACTGTACAGTATAGAGTATTTGTCAAGTACAGTGAAATGCCCATGTAAAAATTCAGTGGGGTAAACTTGTGCTTGTAGAAGCACTTCATTGATTCCTCCATGGAGGAAAAACTGTCCCTGCATTTAACCTATCCTATGTATACACAAGGTGCAGTGTCTGGGGTGAAGTGTCCTGTGTGGTGAGTTGGGTTAAGGTGGGGGCAGAGGCAGTGGATTGGCTCTGATCAGCCTGAGGGGGGGAGGGGGGGGGTTGTAGTCTACAATAAACACTCAGGCTTCATCACCAACTTAACACAAAGTAATGCTGGGTGTTGCATTCATGCATTTGACACGAGCTGATACAGATTTCCTGAAAATACTAAAATTCTGAAAACACATGTAGCATCAAGAATATTACCGCTCAAACACGTTCTGGTATTACAGCAGTCTTTTCGGTTATATTATACTATAATACATAGGCCTAATATTTCACTGTTGATGCGTCATCGCAGATTTGAATTTGACGATGGTTCCGGATAAATTCATTTGTCAAGAGAGATGTGTAAAGGGCTGTAACTCGGTGTTTTGGTGCCGCTGTTTATGTTAATGTAAAATATCGTTGTAAAACCATCGTATATCTTAAGCTTCTCCAAAACGAGTGAGTCTCTCCACGATTCATAAATCTAACTAAACCTTACATACACTAACAACCGTCTCACCATGTGGGGCGTACCCAAGGCGTGACTGCATGTCACACGTCATGTCACTGTTTGAAAATGATTGGTCAAGCTTGGTGTTTGTCACACTGGGGCAGCTTTTATTGGATGGCTTTGTTACTCTGAAAGGACGTGACCAAGTTTTAAAATTCCAGCGGGTCCAACCTAACAGCAGTGTTTACATGGTGTTTTAGTTTTTTAGAGTTCTTCGCATAGAAAATCCAGAGACGTTGCTTATCTCCTCTGTCAACGTCTGCATTTACATTCCGAGAAAGGATATTTGTTGTCAAACAATGTCTTTTTCAAGAGCGCCATTAAAAAGATTCAATGACCATGTCGGTAAGTGCTTCTGTTGTCTAGTTAAGTAACGTTAGCGATACTGTGACAATGAACACGATTTCGGAAGGCTGGTTTTCTGAGCAACCTTATGTGTTTTTTGTTAGTGCGTTGTATGACACATTAAATAGATTACCGTGGCAATCTGTTGCATTTACCCCAATTTATAGTTATTTTGACGTTTTGTGAGCACCTCGGTAACATGAACCTATATAGGTCTGATATGGTACTGCATCTGCTACGCAAGGTCTCTGGAATGATCGGCAGTTTGGTTCCACATTTAGCTAATTTCAAAGATTATCGTAGTAACGTAGCTGAATAGAAGCGGTCCTAGGACTGGCTGGTACCACCATGAAAATTTCGTTCACTATATACTGTTTGTTGAGAAAAAAGAAGTTTTCATCACAGCCTGTTTCTGTCTACGTAGGTTGTGCACCTCCACCTGGTACATATGATGTGAAAGCGGGAGACGTCAAGGGTGCAGCGTCGTTTCACAAAGCGGAACGTTTCAAGTCATCCAAATGTGAGTGGTACCATAAAATGTACTGGTCGAAATCGAACTCATTTTTGTTCCAGAATCAACTAATTTATTTAATTTAATTTATTCAAACCTGCTTGCAATAGCGATAGTTCCACCATCGCCTTCAAAGGATGTATTTGTGTCTCCGGTACGTCGGACCATGTCTGTTGATGGTTTGGTAAGTAACTCATGTGACTGTTTCCAAGCGTATTTGACTTGACATGGAATAATCCCCATTTAACATGGCTCTTTGCTTATTGTCACTCAGACGGATGGATCGAGCGTCAAGAAGGACAAGACTGCATTGACAATCCAAATGAAACAACAGAGGCTTCTAGAGAAAGAGGTTTTGTTTTTAACTTAATGAGACATTTACATTTACTAACACGAAAAAGCCAAAAACAAGTCTTTACTGTGTGTATCTCCTGCTTCGTGACATTTAACGTTTACACAAGCAGTAAACTCCCATCTTTTTTTTTACTTTCTTATTGGAGAGCTTCTGTCAGCCCACAGGTTTAGATTGCCTGAGGTGGGTGCTTGGATACATTTTAGACTCCTGTTATCTAATGCCTTAAATCGTGTTGCCTTTCCCCTGACTGCTTCTCCACAGATTAGATCACTGGTACAGCAGAGAGGAGAACAGGACCGCAGGCTCCTGGCCCTGGAGGAGGAGCTGAGAAAGCTGGAGGCGAAACTGCTCGCCGCTGTTAGGGAGAAAACAGGGCTGGCGGCCAATGTGGCCTCCTTGGAGAGGCAGTTAACTGAGCTTAAGAAGGCCAATGAGTTCCTCAAAACAAAAGTAGATCATAACTCTAAACTTCTATGGGGTGTAACAGTACACTGACAAAACTGTTAATAAACTGTATATTCTAAGTCTGCTCATCTCTTTGGAATGTATAACTCAGGGTTTGGAATAATAATAATGATGATGATAATGTAATGTGTATTTTGTCAAATGAGATTGTTCATGTGAAAATTATACCACAACTGTTTGGTGGTTTTATAAATTGCATTAAGCCTTGCTGAAGAGTCCAGTGTGAATACACATACAGTTACACATCTTAATCACTGGACTCGAGTATGAGTAATTGTTTAGGAACTGGGAGGTGTAGTAGACAGTTTGACCCAATAAGACTTGACAATTCTGATTTTTTTTTTTTTTTGAATAATGCATAGAATCCAGTTTTGTGACTTGTCATTTTTCACAGGTCTCTGCTGATACCACGAAAAAGAAAATCAACACACTCTCTATGGAGCTCATGGAAGCAAGAAATAAACTGGATGCCAAAGACAAGGTTGTATGTTATGTTATGCCATTTTTATAACCGGATGTTCGACCTAGTTTTGCCTTAACCGAACAATTCTTGTCATTCCTGTATTGTTGTTATGATTTATAGAGTACACTTTCTTTTTTTTTAAACCAGCACTTGGTCTTTCTTTATAGGAGCTAAGTTTTCTCCAGATAAGCTCTGAGAGTCAAGTTAAGGTGCTACAGGCAGATCTGGAAGCTTCCAGGCTCACCCTCAGTGCTCTTAAGGAGAGGAACAAAGATCTGGGTGAGCTCATGAAGTTTGGCTCTGAAAGTAGTCATGTGATTGGACGATGATTTAAACGCACAGGTCCAGGTTCAGACTTATGCATGAAGATTGTATAGATTGTGTTTTAATGAGCCTTGATTTCTCAGAGGACCTACATCAAGAGACGAAGGCTCAAAATGAGGCACTTGAGAATGAGGTGGACAAACTGCATGGTGAGAGTTACGTTTAAGATGTTATCTGTGTCTCTCTTAATTTACCTCACCGTGTGTAACCAGCCCTGCCTCTTTCAGCTGTAATCCAGGAGCTGAGAGAGGAGATCAAGGCTCTTCAGGGTTACCTCGATACAGCAAATGAAGAAATTCAGGTATTAATCGTTATTGCCCACATGCTAAATTAGTTGCCCCCCCCCCCATGAAAGTTTCTTTTTTAATCAATACTTTGAATCTCAGGTAGCAGACTCCCTAATAAGGAAGTAAGGATTTGTTTGAAGGGGGCAAGTGGATTTATAAGACTTTTGCGTTCTGTAAACTAGGATCTGCGTATGAAGGCACAGGATGCATCTAAAATGGAGCGACGTGTTTCTGATTCCCAAGAGAGACTGAGGTAAGCGCAGTTTAAACTTCCGGGGACATTAAGATCAAAGAAATTTCTCAAACTTTGTTTTTTTAGAAAGTCAGTGGGCAAGACCTTGGGGTGATGGCTGCATTCTGTAGGTTGTGTTACTTTGACTAATGTCTGGGTAATAGCATTGGCTGTTACTCATGAACTTCATCTATGTTAAACTTTTTTTTTTTTCTTTAATTTCTTCCCGCTCTGTAAAGTGATGTGGAGCAGAAACTGGAGCAGCGCACTGCCGAACTGCAAGAGTCACAGAACAAACTTAAGGAGAAGGAGCAAGAGTTGGAGAAATGTCAACGAGACCTCCAGGCCTCCCAGAGAGTTCTGGAGGACCGGGATACAGAGCTGAGACAGCGTGAGAAGGATCTAGAAGCTTCTCAGAATTCGCTGAGGGAGCTTGAGAAACAGATGGAGCGTGGCACTCAGGAGCTCCAGGACTCCCAGAGTGTGGTGAGGCAGCAGGAACAGGAGGTGGCTCGCGTGAGGGAGGTCCTGAGGAGAACTGAGGAGGAGCTGGATCAGCGCGTGGCTCTCCTCGGGGAACGCTGTGTCATGCTGGAGGAAGAACGAAGTAAGATAAACCAGTGGTTCACACAGAAAGTTCTGGAAAGCTCCTCTTCTTGCTCTTTGCCTTGTAGATCTGAATGCCAAAAGGCCTTTCTGTGAAATAAGATATTTCAGCGTGACTCTGTGTCTCAGGAATGTCCTGACCAGTTTAGACAAAAGAACCTTACGGGTTTGAGAAGTTTCAGCTTTAAAGCTCAGTGTTTGTGTGTGTGTGTGTGTGTGTGTGTGTGTTTCCTGAACAGGTAGGACTCAGGAGGAGGGTTGGAGAAGGGTGCAGGAGCTGAAAGCAGAGATTACCTCCCTGGAGAAGAGCAGTAAGACTGAGAGAGAAGCTCATGAGGTGTTGAAACAGGAACACTCATCTCTGACTGAGCAATTAGAGAAAGAGAAGGTGACACATTAAATCTGGTCTATACAATATGACTCCCCCCCCGCAACTTCACCACTGGATCTGTCTTAGACTCTAAGTGTATATACAGCCAGTTACATATGCCATGATTTGAAGAGAATGTTAATTTGTAAATGTTTAAAGTGAAGTGCATTTTCCACATCTACCATGTGATAACAGTCTACAAAAAGGTCCTTAAAACTCCTGTCCATTTCTCTCTCTCTGTCTCTCTTTCTCTCTCTCTCTGTCTCTCTCTCTGTAGGCTCATGCTACATCCCTGGAGAGCTTGCTGGAGCACATGCGCGATGATACAGAGGCCGAGAGAAAGCAGCTGGAAGGAGAGCTGGAGGAGGCACTGGAGGAGTTGTCAGAGCTGGAGGCGCAGGAGCAGCACAGCGAAGAGGCCATCCAGCGCCTCCAGCAGAAGAACCAGGAGCTTGAGAAAGAGCTCGCCGACGTCCGCGCTCTTCTGGAAGGGTCTGTGTCACCGCCACGACCGTCACGGCTTTAAGTTGGCAGAGCCGAAACTGCACGTGTGTTTCATAGTGTATCCTGTCTCAGCTGTCGCTCATTTTGGCTTTTTGTTTGTGGGTTGTCGTGCCGGTAGGAGGAGCGCCGAGATGCGGAGTTTGGAGGAGGCGCATTCAGTAGCAATGAAGAACTTGAAGGAGGAGTACAGCTGCTCGCTGGGGAAGATTGGAGACTTGGCCACTGAGCTGGAGAGGTGACTGCCGCGTTCACATGTTTGTTGGATTAAGGCTGTAGTGGGTGTTCTCTCTCACCATACTGACTTAATTATGGTATTACATATAGTATATACTGAGAGAAGGTTTTCCCAAATCAAGTCCTACTGCTTTTCATGTTAACCAACCACTGTGGTCTCTGACTGGCTGAAATGTACGCAAACCTGTTTCCCAGGTTTAGATAAGTTCAAAAAACAGCAGGGCTTTCACAATCCAGGATGGCAACTGGAGTCACATGTTGTTTTATGAGCAAAAATAAAAACCTCATGCAAGTGGTTTCAGTGACCGTTGTATGAACTGAAGCTGAATGAGTGAATATGCGTTCTCACACAAGCGTTGAAGAGGTGTTTTTTTAAACTGCTGTGATCCCTGTAGCGTCAGACAGTCTATGAGCGAAAAGGGAGATCAGGCCGACGCCCGCATCCAGCAGCTGCAGGAGGAAGTGACCAGACTCACCCAACAGCTGGACCAGGACAGGCAGAGTCACACCAGCCATCAGCAGAGTCAGGAGAAGGCGCGAGAGGAGTACGCCAGGTGAAGACTCCCTGTCCCACCCTTACCCAGCACTGACTCCAGTCCCACCCTTACCCAGCACTGACTCCAGTCCAGCACTGACTCTAGTTCCACCCTTACCCAGCACTGACTCCAGTCCAGCACTGACTCCAGTCCCACCCTTACCCAGCACTGACTCCAGTCCCACCCTTACCCAGCACTGACTCCAGTCCAGCACTGACTCCAGTCCCACCCTTACCCAGCACTGACTCCAGTCCAGCACTGACTCCAGTCCCACCCTTACCCAGCACTGACTCCAGTCCCACCCTTACCCAGCACTGACTCCAGTCCAGAACTGACTCCAGTCCCACCCTTACCCAGCACTGACTCCAGTCCCACCCTTACCCAGCACTGACTCCAGTCCAGCACTGACTCCAGTCCCACCCTTACCCAGCACTGACTCCAGTCCAGCACCCTTACCCAGCACTGACTCCAGTCCCACCCTTACCCAGCACTGACTCCAGTCCAGCACTGACTCCAGTCCCACCCTTACCCAGCACTGACTCCAGTCCAGCACTGACTCCAGTCCAGCACTGACTCCAGTCCAGCACTGACTCCAGTCCCACCCTTACCCAGCACTGACTCCAGTCCAGCACTGACTCCAGTCCCACCCTTACCCAGCACTGACTCCAGCCCCACCCTTACCCAGCACCGACTCCAGTTCCACCCTTACCCAGCACTGACTCCAGTCCCACCCTTACCCAGCACTGACTCCAGTCCAGCACTGACTCCAGTCCCACCCTTACCCAGCACTGACTCCAGTCCAGCACTGACTCCAGTCCCACCCTTACCCAGCACTGACTCCAGTCCAGCACTGACTCCAGTCCCACCCTTACCCAGCACTGACTCCAGTCCAGCACTGACTCCAGTCCAGCACTGACTCCAGTCCCACCCTTACCCAGCACTGACTCCAGTCCAGCACTGACTCCAGTCCCACCCTTACCCAGCACTGACTCCAGTCCCACCCTTACCCAGCACTGACTCCAGTCCAGCACTGACTCCAGTCCCACCCTTACCCAGCACTGACTCCAGTCCAGCACTGACTCCAGTCCAGCACTGACTCCAGTCCCACCCTTACCCAGCACTGACTCCAGTCCAGCACTGACTCCAGTCCCACCCTTACCCAGCACTGACTCCAGTCCAGCACTGACTCCTCACCTCACACACAGACTGGCCTCTCCACAACAGGCCACTCCCCAATTCTACTATAGCGTTTTTTTTAAAAAAAAAAAAAAAATCTTCGCTCTCCAACTATTTGTACTAACATACCAGAAATGCAAACAGTGTTAAATGTACCTCCCGACATATTTGGCTCCAAATGTCAAATCACTGTGAAGATCTGAATCTTGCAGCGTGGACACACTCTAATGTTAGGCCTTTGTTAAACCATGAGAAGTGAGTTGCACATGCAGCCTGGTGTAATTTACTTCAGCAGAGCGTCACATGAACTGTCTGTAATGTAGAGAGGCAGGCTGCTGGAGCGCAGTGGTTATGAGACAGCTTTGAGTAAATTTTAGAATTAACTAAGGTACCAAAAAAAGAAATTAGAATCCGTTGAAATATATGATGTCACAAAAGGGAGCTGCAGTATTTTAATGTAGACAAAATACAGACATGGCCGAGAAACAGACTCCTTTTTTATGGTCAATAAACAATTCCCATAATAGTTCACATATGTGAATATGAAAATTTTTACTGCTGTTTTAATAAGTTAGTGCCAATTGTAATCCATCTGTGTGCCTTCTCCGGGGTCTCGCAGTGTGAGTGAGTCATGTTATTTTTGCGTTGGGTGTTCTGTTCTGCAGGATGCTGCTGGAGGTGCAGACTAAGCTAGCTCAGAGGGACGAGGAGCTGAGGAGAGCCACGGAGGCCCACGGCGCTGAGCTGAGCCGTTTACAGGAGGAGGCACAGCAGGAGAGGGAGGAGAAACAACGGGCCCTCGCGCAGCTGGAGCGAGAGCTGAGGAGGCGGGACTCGCTGGAAGGTCGCTCGGAGGAGGCTCAGAAGCTGCGGGAGCAGGTGGAGGAGCTGGGGAGGGAGAAGGCTGATCTGCAGGGGCAGGTGGAGAAGGTGGAGCAGGAGAAGAGGAGTTTTCAGAAACAGGCAGAGCAGTGGGAAACCGAACTCCAGGAGCTCCAGACACGCCTGGAGGAGGAGAAGGTGGACCTCCACAGACAGCTCGCTGAGGCACAGCAGAGGAGGTGAGGGAGGGAGTTACGCAGGGGAAAACTTGACTCTGCTACTGCCATCTCAAATCAAAACGGAGTTAACGGCATGCTCAGAGATGCATTTTACATGGTCTTTTGATAGAATCAAAGGAGCCCTGCCAGAAATGACACAGAACAGAGTGAATTAAGATGTATTGATTTCTTTATTTGGCCTGTATAAGCTGATGTGTGTTTCCTCCTTAGCTCTCCTGATACTGAGATAAAGCACTGGAGGACATTGTATGAGGAACTTTATGCCAAAGTCAAACCTTTCCAGGTACGCACAACTTTTCAGTGGCCTTAAGCGTTTGTGCATATACCACATGACTGTGTTTCAGGTTTACCCTCACGTTATTTGGTTAGTGTGTCACAAATGTGGGCCATCCACTAGACATGTATAAACTCTTTGAACTTAAGTGTTCTCTCTGACTTTGTCTCTGTCTCTCTCTCTTTTTCTCTCTCTCTCTCTCTCTCCTCCAGGAGCAGCTGGACAGCTTTGCTATGGAGAGGAACGCTCTGCTGAATGAGAAAGGAGCCACGCAGGAGGAGCTGAACAAACTGGCGGACGCCTACGCCCGTCTACTGGGCCATCAGAACCAGCGGCAGAAGATCAAACACGTGGTCAAACTCAAAGAAGAGAACTTTGAACTTAAACAGGTCAGTGCTTATAGATCAGGTCTGTCTCAGTTCCTTCTTTCTGGCCTCTAAGCCCTGTGTGCTATAATCCCAACCCACCACTGTTCAGTTCTCATTAATGTTCCCTTTGGCATGTTTAAAACAGCACAATAATATATATACTCTGCGTGCGTGTGTGTGTGTGTGTGTGTGTGTGTGTGTATGTGTATATATATGTGTGTGTGTGTGTGTGTGTGTGTGTGTGTGTGTGTGTGTGTGTATATATATATATATATATATACACACACACACACACACACACACACACACACACACACACACACATACATATTATATATCATTTCTAACTTGATTCTTGGCTCTCAACAACTACACTTGACAAAGAGACGGGGGATACTATAACAAAATGAAATGAATGAGCTAGAAATGAAATGTTTGCACAGTTTACTGGTCACAGAGTGCAGCGCTGAATAGAGAGAACAGGAATCACATTCTAATGCTGCTTGTAAGACGGAGGAAAGAAAAGAAGGGTTATGGGGTCGGATCACATTTGGGCAAACGCTAATTAAACCTGTTTGTGGAGGGTACAATTTTGCGACACCTCTGCCTCCACAGTACCTGGGAGAACAGTGAGTTGGCTGGAGTCTTTTTATGGAGGTGTCTAGTGTCGGGGGCCACTCTGCTAACTACATTTAGTTCAGTTCATCATCTGATTTCCAAGGCTCATTTGATTCATGCAATACATGACTTCAGTTTCTCAGGGAGTCCCCTCCAGGGGCTCGGTGCTTGAATCCCTTTAATGTTCTTCATTTACATGCTCTGTCATTTTCAAATGATCAGTCCAACCTGTCTTCATTCCACTGCTGCGCTGACTGCAATCCAGCGTGTGAAAGGTCTCTTAAATACAGCTCTGAATTCCCCCTGCTGGGTCTGTAACGTAACAAGGAGAATGACCTCCGACCTCTGGGAACTTTATGACACGATGGGAAACTCACTGAGATCTCCCAAAGCTCGACTCTAACAAATTAAAAACCATTTTTCATCTTGACTTCGGTAACATGACAGTTTCCTGCTCCCTGAAACAGTATAAAGCATTCCAGTTGTTTTTGACCTAATGCTTTGATTTACAGTTCTCTCTCTCTCTATCTGTCTATCTATGTAATCATTATTGTGGCAATAGAGTGAAGCTTGCTGACACAGCTATCTCGTGTGTGTGTGTGTGTGTGTTCTTGATTCAGGAAGTGTTTAAGCTGAGGGCTCAGGTCACCAAGCAGAGAAAAGAACTGGACCAGTTTCGGTCCAGTCAGGCGCCTCGCAAGTTTGACCCCAGCAAAGCTTTCAAACACGACCACAAAGAGAACCAGCGACCTGCTGCTGCCGCCGCTGCCCTCAGACAGGGTGAGCGTAGACCTCCAACACACGGCCTTCACAATGTTTCTCTCAAGCAATGACCCTGGCTGCATTTCAGATTTACATTTTTAATCTTTTGTTTTTCAGGAAACCAAAACTCTCAGTAGAGAGTCCTGATGCTTCAAATGGACGTTTCTCGAACTGTCGCCCCCAAAACGCTGCACATTTTTGAGATCTTTCCCTGATTTAAAAACACCACACTCAACTCTTCAGCTCATGGTCGAAGCCCTTCATGTCAGCCCTGTTACAGGTCGGGAGGAGGAGACCCTAAAACAGTGCAGTGCTGTATTCTCCACAGGAGTAGGTTTTAAAGAGCGCTTCATCAAAACACTGTGACTGAGAGAAGCCCTTGGCATTGCCCCAAAGACGGCTATTTCTGGATCTTTCCAACAGAGTCTCGCGCCAGGCGCCGCGAACAGTCGTCTATTAGCGCGTGCTCAAAACGTTTCTTATTGTTTCCCAGTAATGTATGGGATGCCATGACTCTAATGTTGTTTCTATGTATGTGTGTTTGTGTGAGCTGTCATAGTCAGGGATCTTGATTTAACCTTTGCATTAAGTTGTACTGTGAAAAATCGTATAATTATATGCAGGCTGTGCAAGTCTGTTATGGTGTCCTCATTGTAGACGTTGCATAGATTAAACTAATGCTTTAGAAAAAAATGAAATGAGTTCAGATCTGCTAGTTAGGCTAGTGGGACAGTGTTTTCTACGTGGAAAGAGTAAAACACCCATCTGCCCTTTTGAGGAGAAAACATTAAGTATCTTGAAACTCTTTTTCTAACATCTCCTTATTTCATTTTATGAACTGACATTTATTTTAATGGCGTTTTAAGGCGCTTAGAAATCTGTAATGTGGATTGCTATTGGAATTTTCTCATCTGTGAAACCTTGAAATATGGACCAACCTACAGTTGTTACAATTCTGTTTTAAAGGAGAAAGAAACGTGCTAATTTCCTGTTGGTTTTTGAAATAAAATAGTATTTTCCTTTATTTACCGGGTGTTGTCTCATGCTGTATGCTCAGAACTTCGGGTACCTCTGAATCGCGATCATGAAGCTGATTGCTAAACTGTAATCTGTTGCAAACAGGTGTTCCTTGAAAGGTTAATGAACTTAACCGAGGAAACGCTAATAGCGTTCTCCACACTGACATCTGGGCTGGGTTTGCAATGCCAGTCTTCCGTGCCAATTCATCTGGACTCGTCACTAAACTCCTATGGTTTCGGAGTCCAGAGTACATGGTTTCAAACACACTACTTCGTAGTTTTCACTGCACGATGTGCTTCTCTTGTTGACCAGAAGAGGGCAGTAGAGTACTTTGTGACGGAACTGTCAATATTTCGTCGTCAGTCATTTGAAATATATGTGAAAAATTCACTGTTTTATCCAGCTGCTTAGGACCTTGTCAAATTTATCTGCACTTGCAAGGTTTTTTAGCCTTGCTGAAAATGCAATTACGAATGAGGCTCTTTAAAAGTGTAGCTGTTTTTCAAATGTGTGTGTAAGAATTATTCATACGCTTCATGGTCTCCACGTCAGTCATAGTTTCAGTTTATCTAACCATATATCTCCATTGTATTTATTTTTATTTAATTCTCTGCGATGGATTCTCGACCTGTCCTGAATGTTTCTCCGCCTTTCGCCCAATGAGCGATGGGACAGGCTCCAGCGACCCCCGCAACCCTAATTAGGATAAGCGGCTTAGAGAATGAATGATTTTTTTGGTAATAGTTTTTGGCTAGATGAACATTTCGAAATCTGTGTTCATGGCCAATTCTGTGCTTTCACTGTAGTGTGCATCTCACTCAACAGCATTAACTCACAAAGGTTGAAATAATGGGTTTAGCGATGCTAAGAGTGGAATTAAAGAGATGTTAACTGAGCGGTGACAAATTCCTTCTCGCCTGATTTATGACTGTCGATTCTAGAGATGTTTGCGCAAACACTAGCATAGCATCAGTAGTCATTCGTAACAGGTGCCTCATCGTTTTGAGTTTAATTATCAAAAGCTTTCCCATCTGTAGTCATTAAAATGACAGTTAAACGCATGAACAAACCCCTGCTAACAAGCTTAACTTTGTTAATGAGGCGATGAATGATGATATTTCAGTCCCTTGTTTAAGTCACCATAGCAGTCTTTTGGAGATTGTCATTAATGTATTAATAAAAAGAAGTTAGGGGGAAAATCAGCTCTAATTATGTAATACAGAGGCCAGTCTACCATTCCCTTGCTACAAGGAATATTTGCTGGTTTCAAACATATATTTAAAGGGCAGCTTTGAGAGGACAGACTGTATGTATAGACTTTTGCCGTATTTCACTTTGAGTTTCATCTCTTGTGCAGATGAAAGTTATCGGACCATGAGACGGCCCAGCGGATAGTTGTTAGAAGTGCTGAGTGTGTTGAAACGACAGTGATGAAAGACAGCCCACTGTCTGGGAGGAATAAAAAGAAACACTATGGTAGAGGGATTTGAGTGGTAAATGTGAATCAGACAAGGTTCACTTCTGAACACAGTCCTGAGGGGTAGAAAACACTGTGAAGTCAAAGTTTTAGAAGAACACCTTTCACCTTTTTTATTTGATTTTACTTTTTTATATAACACTTGGCTAAAAAAAAAAAAAAAAAAAAAACAACCCGCGCACAAGGCTGTCAATTCCAGAGGTAAACTTACATAAACTTACATAAATAAGTCTCTCTCTCTCTCTCTCTCTCGCTCTCTCGTTTTAGAGGCATTGACACAAACGTCATAAACCTATTTCAGTGCACGTATGGCTCATGTTTATATGGAACCAAAACAAAAGTACACTTAAAGCGAAATCCACTTAAAGCGAAATCATGCTTCTGTGTAAAGGGACATTTGCATCCACTACGTTTGTATGAATATGATTTTTCAGCAATCTGTTCACATTTCCACCCACAAAGCCTTCTGTATTTCCCATGTGTTCTCAGCAGTTAAAGATGGATGACTGAATATTAAGGTCTTGTGACTTACTTTCTGAGTTTACACAATACCAGATTTGCTGGTAAGACTGATTTTCTTCTTTCTGTCTTTTTTTTTACATTATGCACCTTTGATGGACATCTGGTCATTATCTCCTAAATTTCCTAAAGTAGTGCGACCTCCTTCTGTGAAACGTAATCAAAAGCGTAATTATCACAGTGTATTATTATAGTAATTAAAGGAGAGTTCATCGCAGAATGTCTCCCTTCATTAAAACTGGGAGCTGAGGAATTGAAAAGCAAGACAAGGTAATGAGACAGAATTTCGCAGTACTGAAAATTGTAAGCTTTATTTAGAAACTGCTTCTGTTTTCTCTCTCTCTCTCTCTCTCTCTCTCTGCTATGACAGGCCCTGAAGTAAAAAAAAAAAAAAAAAGCTCGCGTGAAGGGAACAGTCTATAACATTGTTCAGTGGGAACATGTGCCCCGGTGTCCGGTCCGATTGTGTGTCACTGCTTCGGCTATGTCTCAGCTCAAACGTTTCCTGCGTTGTGACAGCATCTGCTTGTGTCTGTCCTCCCCTTGTCCGACCGGTGACAGTCAGTAATGCTTAACTAACCTCTGTCGTGACCTACTTCTCGCCCTGTCATCCAAACTCGAAGCCCTTGTGCGTGATGAACGTTTGTACTTTTAAGTGTCCTTTTAGCGATTTTGGGGTCTACAGCGGAATATTAAATTCACATACAACGGCTTATAAATGGTTTCGAGCAAAGCCGAGATTCAAGTCGAAATAACTTGTTAAATTGAGTTATTTGGTTAGATTTTTTTTATACACATACACCTTCGTGCAGCAATGAGAATTTTTGATGAAGGCTGTCACAGAATGATGGAATAGAGTGAGAGAATTTCTTGACAGTTGAGAAAATGGCTGTATGTTACAGGTATGACAAATCCCTAGAGATGAGAATGATAGACAGGGGGAAAGCTCTTCTTCTTCTTCTTCTTCTTTTTTTTACTTCTTGGCAAGGAATATTTTAAGTAATATGTGATTGCCCTTATGTCCTTCAACAAAATGAAAAAGAAATGGAATATGAGCCATCTGAAATGAATTTGGCCTCGTTTTTCAATTGCTGTGTCACTTTAAATCTGATTGTTGTGAATGGGTACATTCTTCCTCCACTCGTTTATTTTTTTTTATTCTCTGGAGACTTTGACTCACATCTTTATTTCACGTCGTGAAGAATCTTTTTCTTTACTATTCCACGCGCAGTCTCTCTTTTTTCCCCCCTCTTCTTCCTCTTTCATTCCCTAGTGAAGTGAATTGATTATCAGGTTTTGTGGAGAATAAGCTGACCTGTTCTCACATCTTGACCCCGAGCGTCACCTGCCATCGCCGCTGCTGATGCCATATGGGTGAACCCAAAATGGAGGGCATTTTCAGCTTTCAGTCTGTGAAGCTTGGCAGAATAGATAAGACAAGTACACGTGAGATGCCCAAACTTTTTTTTTTTTTTCCTTTTTCCTCTCAGCAGTTAAAATGCAGCATATCGATCATGAGGCGGTAGGCTGTGAAAGGGTAAGAGAGTTTTCTAGGCTCTGTGTTGTTGTGGGGCTTAGTTAGAAGCAGGGCGAGAGAACTGGATTTTTGTTATTATCACGGGGCAAACGGACAGGAATGTAATGAGTTTGGCTAGGTGACGGAGAGGACCGCGGAGAGAGAGAGAGAGAGAGAGAGAGAGAGAGAGAGAGAGAGAGACCGGAGGAGTTAATCGATGTGCAGTCCTCTTTTCTGGGTGTGCTGCGCGGTTAATCGATACGCCGCGATCGCCCTCGTGGGGTTTGGTCTACTGCATGCGTGCTCCCGGAGATAAGCCACCTCACGCTCGCCTGCGCGCGGCTCAGCAGGGCATTGCTGCTCATGTACCATATACATATATACAGCACTAGACAGTTGATCCACTCGTACCTACATATGGCGAATGTTTTCAGTTAGCTCGTAGAAAAAGCGCGGACTGCTCTTGTGGCAGTTTGTTCAGAAACGAAGGTCGGGATCAATAATGCTGCAGCGGACCCTCTCCAAAACCTCCCCCTTTTGTTTCTTCTCTCTGTCTGTCTCTGAACAGGGGAGGTGGTGTGGAGGTGAAGGTGTCAGGGGCCGCGTAGACAGCAGTGGAGGAATAGTGAGAGGAGAAGTGAGCAGGAGGTTATGCCGGGAGCGCTGTAATCAGGTCTGAGAGACACTCTTGTTCATACCAGAGCAGTGCAGCCGTACATGTGGGGAATAGACAAGCGATGCCTCTGTCATTTTCTGCCTACTCATCAAAATCTCTCTCTCTCTCTCTCTAGCTCTATCTCACGGGCTTACTCTCTCCAAACATTTTACAGAACTTATTTAACCTAAAGTAACCACACTACAATGCTTTTAAAAGTCGATTGTTACAATGCTGAGACATTTAAGTAATAATGTTACAATTCCTTTCCCTGGAGCCTAAAAGCAAGGGACACTGTACAGTTATGCACACATATATCGTAAACATATCTTACAGACATAACACTCTTAGGAATTTTAATCCTTTCTGTGGACCCAAACCAGAATGATAAAGTAATGCACTCATAAATGAAGGGCTTTAATAAAAACGTGCAAGGGGGGAAGCCAGTGGGGCAACAACACAGTTTCCGTGGCGACATGGATCAGACTGGTTCACAGGGTCACTGACCGACTACTCGCAGACAGAGGTTCACACACATTCGAATAACACATGCTATATACTGAGAACAGTACCTCCTCAAAGGATTAACTGTATGATGCTGTTACCAACAGATATACAGTACCATAGCATTGCACAAGATAAAGCATATGTCTCCTTAGACTGTCATGGAGATGTTTGCTTTATTATTTTTATGGGGCTGACAGTTGTACAAATCATGACCTTTGGCCTCACTGTTTTGAATCTGCTTTTGCTGTAAAGGTATATATGTATCGTTTAACGTAATCGTCTGTGAATACACCTGCAGGTATGTGTATGTACGTATGTGTGTGTGTGTGTCTGAGAGAGAGTGTATGGTGTATGTGCATGTGACTGTGAGAATGGGAGACAGAGAATGTGAGTCAGCCTAAACAGAAAGCAATACACATTAGCCAGACCCATTGAGACCAAAACCCATTGTTACTTGACCCAGTAAATCCAGCTGCCCTTTTAGAGTGTTAAGTATGCTTGTGTGGCATAGAGCACTCCTTATTACTCCTGTTCCTCTTCCACACATGGCTGTTTGTGACACCTTCTATCTGCTCTCATTAAGGAGGTGGAAGTGTGGAGTAGTCTATGTCTGGGCAATGAAAATGGATAAATGACTGGAATCAATTCTAGCGGCTCAGACGCGAATGCTGACTAAGACCTTTCTCTCCCTTCCTCTTGTGCCAAACGGACAAGCCTGAAACGAAGACACACGTGAGACACACGCGGCGGCCCGGTCAGGTCTTACCGTAACGCTCGTCTGTGCCGCGGGGCTTCCGGGCATGGCCTTGCTAGCCTATGATAACTCATCTCCAACCGAGCACAGACACCAGGAATCCTGGCTCACGTGTCAAATCTATACGGCCTTCTAACGCCGTCCACCGGATAAATAAATGGCTTTACAGAGAAGACTGATTTGAAAATGACTTTTTTTTTTTTTTGGTCTCGAGTCCAATCAGAACCTCTAAATTGGATCACTTTTGTTGAGCGGAGCTGTTTAATGGGCCGGTTACCGGGACAATCCATTCTGTGCCACAATAATGAAGCATTTCAGACAGATAAACCGTTTGTTACTATGAGAGTATCGATATGGCTGCCGTATGAAGCCTACTTGGATGTGCTTCAGAGAACAATTAATATAGGGAAACCCTTCCATGCTTTTTGGACTTTGTTCAAACCAGCAAAAACAAAAGCAAAAGCAAAACAAAACAAAACAAAACACACACACACAAACACGTACACACATAAAAAGAAACAGAATGTTGGATTCATTGCTGCACTCATATTCTAATCCAATCAATTGTTTGCATCACAAACGGTAATAAATCACAGCGATTAACAGAGAGTGAGGAGGAAGGCTTTTGTCGTGGGATTGATTGTTTTGACTGTTAAGCTTGTGATGTTTTGTGCTTGGCCAGTCAGTGACTAATTTGGCGGCTGTGGAGCCGGGCTGCAGCAGAACGAACTAACTTCAGTCGAATGCTAATGTTGTCGAGTGCCTTTGATGTGGTGATGAGGGTCACTCGGTGTTGAAAGTGAGGCTTCTTTCTTTTTTTTCCCTCTCTTTTCGTTTCTTTTCTTTTATTTGTCGGAGACAGATATAAGCGGCAATTCATTTCATACCTCAGTCACAACAAGCTGACGTGGAAGACTGAAAACAAAATCTCGCTTTAGCCTTTAGCCGCACGTTAGCACGTGTAAAACGTATACGGTCAAAGTTCCCTTTTTTTAATGTCTCTCTTTATTTTTTATTTATTTATTTTTTTTGTAATTGGCAAGGGAAAAGTTTTAGTGCCTGCTACCTGAGAGTGCACACACACACACACACACACACACACACACAAACACACACCCTGCTGTTTTTGTAATTTTCTCAAATGGAACCCTTTTGTGGCTCATTATGCGTGAGAATAAGGCTAAGGTGGGAGAAGGACATTTACTGTTTGATGTGCTTTTCCACAGGGGCCTCTATGGACTCTTTTGATGTATTTCACATTTTTTTTTTTCCTGTCAAAGGTTAAAAAATGGTTGTGACGTGAGGCGTGAGAAAAAAAAAACAAACAAAAAAAACCTAATACAGATTGCCCATGATTTCTGTAAGCTAACAGTGAATGATAGGTCTCTAGGAAAAAAATGATGTCATTATATTGCCACAACCTTAAAAATCAAGTGGGGGGGGGTAGGGGGTAACTGTGGTCAAACGGCACCCATCAATTAGACAAATCAGAGGGGACTGACTGTCAGATGAGGATCAAAGAGGACGTTCTAGATGACCTGCTGCCATTCTGACCGTTCCGCCCCACACCTCGTGTTTCTCTGTCTCCACGGTTACTGTGGTTTTTTTTTTTTTTTTTTGTGAGGGTAAATGAATGCCTCACTTCCCCAGGTGTCCCCCTCAGCACTTGCCCATCACCGCACGGTAATGAGATCTTGACCGCTCCGCTTCGTGACGAAGGAGCTTTGATATTAAAATCAACACCGGCTAACGTGTCTGGAATTGGACGCAACGCGAGGCAATCAAATCCTTTTGATCCCTGAGTAAAATTTTAAAAGGCGACCCTTTTGAGTACAGATCTGAGTGACTATGCTGGTTATGCTGAGTGCATTTATGCCGCGCTCTGTATTCACTGTTTATTTAATGTATGGAAAGCCTGCCGGATCCATCCACCTTTTATGAATGTTCTTGACCAGATCCCCCTCGTTTGAATATTCAGTGGACGTCGTCTTTTATTTTTTGGCAAAAGGAGCAAAAAAAAAAAAAAAAAAAAAAAAGTAAAAAAGAAAGCTGGGGGCCTGAGATAACGTTGTGTAGTCAGAAAACAGACAGAGATGAGAGACATCCCACTGTGTTAGAGTATGACTGAATCATCTTATCTTTCATCGTTGTGTTTTTATTTTTCGGTGTAAAATGCATAAGTCATTTCACCAATCACTGTGTGGGGCCACCTGTCAGCTCTGGGAAATGTAACTGTGAAGGTTTGCTTGATGATTGAGGAAAGGAGCCGTTGTTGGGTTTTTTTTTTTTTTTCCTTATTGCAAACGCTCTTTAGAGGACACACATCTGTCCGCTGTCAGTTTTACAAAGTCCTAGACCCTCTGGCTGTGTGTGTGTGTGTGTGTGTGAGAGAGAGAGAGAGAAAGAGAGAGAGAGAGAGAGAGAGAAAGCGAGTTTTCATGGCAAGCTGTTAAGTTGTTTGAGGAATTGCCAAACTGAGAGACTGCTGACAGCGTGCTCTTCCAGCTCTGAGGTCACAGTCCCTGTTTTTTTTTTGACCTGGATTAAAATTCTTCCTCTGTGACCTTGGACAGCGCTGTTTGTTTTCTTTCACCGGACAACCCTGAAGTCCGCCCTGTGTCTGAGTCAGTCATCCATTACAGGTATATTGGCTCAAAACAGATGCAATGAAGAACATCAAATCTAGCTGAGGGTTGATAAATGTGTAGTTACAGTAAAAAGCTCTTCCAGGGATCATATTAAAGCTTTGGATTTTTTTGTCTAGGTCACCCAGGAGGTCATGCTAATCGTTCCATTAAGAATCTAAAACTCATGATTACACAGTTATGCTGTTTTCATCTAAAGTAGTTAGGGGAGCGGGGGTGGGTCGGGTGTTTCAGGCTTTCAGACAACCTCAAGCACTAGGTTTTTCCTCTGCTAATCACGCTGTCATGGTCCTCCTCGTAGATATAGATTTTAACTCGGCTTGTTAATATAAGTAGGTTCTTAGGTTTGTGTTTTACATCCTGTTTGCTTGCAGGGCGGCTAGAACCTCGCTTTGAACCGCTCATTTCACGCTGGCACGATTTTCCACACTTCCTGGGAGACAGCTTGTCTATGGCTAATAGATATGACAGAACAGGCAGGCAGGATCTGATCAAACGGTTTGGACCACGCAACCTGGAGTTGAACTCCGGGGCTGTCGAAGACAGTGCTGGGAACGCAGTAATACCTCCGTTCATTGGCTTGCCAGCTACTGAGCTCGTATTCTTTAGCGTCTGCATATGTTAGCTTTCATAGCAGGCCTGCCCTCATTATTTCAGCGGCATCTCGCTATGCAGCGCAAGAGAGGATGGAGCAAAATGATGTATTCAAGGAAAACGCTAAGTCACAGCGGCGAGGGGCATTACCGACTTTGTCATAGACTTGACTAAGTTAGATGCGCTAATAAAACCTTGCAGGCATCAGTCGCCTACGTGCTGTAAAACGAAATTGCAGTTTCTTTTATATGACGCTGTTGCGATAAAAAAAAAAAAAGGTGGGAAACGGTTGCCAGATGAGCAGACATCTCTAACATTTTTACAGGACTAAATAAAAATCGCTTCTGTTGTTCTAGGAAGTCGGCCCTGTTTTTTTTTTTTTTTTTTTTTTAATCCACCATGAAAAGATTTCGTTTAGCTATGATTTAAGGTAGTCTTACTTGCCCTAAAATGCAAAAGGAGATACTCCCTATTAGAAAATCCCGCGTAAAACAAACAAGGAGGATCAATGTAGCGGACAACCCCTACCTTCACAAAACCAATCCCTCTAAAAGTGCCCTTTGATTTATGAGAAGATTCTGTACAATAGCAGCTTTAATGTGTTTTATTAATATTTTTTATTTTATGAAATTGGATGAAAGAGGTCATGGTAGCCATTAAGCAGATTAATAGCCTGTGTTGGGTAAAGAAGATGCAATAAACCTAAAAACTTAATGCCTGTCGTCGCGGTACTGGGGGCTGATGGGAAGGCAAGCCTGGGACCAACTAATAGACATAATTCAGCAAGGTAATGTCTGATAAGCACGGACAAGATGGATATCGCTTGGCAATATTATGGAGTGTATCGAGGCTCGCGGTCACATTTATGTATATTATTTATACCCAGTAATGAACACCATAATGAAAAGTGGACAAAACTATAAATATACGCCAGCCATATAACTTGTAGGATAATCATTGATGCAATTAACGTGTCCTACAAATGCGCCTGGAACCTGGAGTTTTTCCTCTTTCTTCTTGTGAGAGTGTTTTATCTTAAAACGTCAGATTTATGCTGATTTAATCATGCAAGGAAAAAAAACGGACTGAATGAATTAAGTGCATTGGGGCAGTGGAAAAGTTGACTCACAGATTTTTTTTGGTAAGATAACAGAAAATGGTTTACTCTCGCTCAGTGACGGAGGTATGTTTAGTGCCTTCGTTCTGAGTACAAGACCTGTTCTTATTCTCTTTCTTTTAAAGATAATGGCTTTTCCGTGAAAAGGGGTAAGGATACTCACAACACCCTCAGCCGACGGCTTTCCCTCTCTTTGTGGGTTACTCTCACCCGTTATCAAATTGTAAGTGATTGTTCCTGTTTTGATGCTTTCTTGGTAAAAGGTTCAAAAGAAACTTTAACTGCTGTTGACATACTGCTGAGCCCCCCCCCCCCCCCCCCCCCATTTAGTATATGCTTAAAAAAATTTGAGTGATTGGGAGAGTGAGTCACTACACTGCCAAACACTGTATACCCATCCATAACTTCCACAAGTGACCTACGATTTCTAGTGTCCAAACAAACAAACAAACAAACAAAGCCACAAAAAAAATGGCTCCTGCATTTTTGTTCTCGCTTCATCATTTTCAGAAATGAGTGCATTGGATCACTGGGTAGTGTTCGTGATATTGTTTTGTCCAAACTTTACATTCAGTGAAGACTGGGAGTTGTGTGTGTGTGTGTGCGTGTGCGAGTGTGTGCGTGTGTGTGTGTGTGTTTGTGTGTGTATATTAGAGTTCTAAGGTGAGACCTGCGGCCTTTCGCTAATACACTGCTGCCACACTCAGCAGGCTATCAGCCAAACGTAATCTATCAGTGTATGCACATTTCTATGTCCTTAACTCCCCCTTCTAATCCGCTCATAACAGACAAACTCCCACTGCGTCTGTGTTTGACTACAAACCCCACCAGCACCAGCCTCATGCGATAGACAATCTCCATCACAGCGTCCCCCTATGACACTAAACCCGATAACGTATGGACCCGTTGGACGTGATAAGTGAAAAGTCATATACTCTTAGATACACTTCTATTAATCTGAAATATTTTACCCTAGGCAGATTACACCCCCGTTCCTGTCAGAGTTTTCACTGAAACCGCTGCTTGCCTCGTTAATTAAGAGAGCAAGGTCACAAAGAAATGGATTTAAGAGGACAACCAGACCAGGAGAAGTCCTGAACATTCACATAATTCATATATTCGACACTGATGCAGTGGAAATGAGGGAAGATAGACACCGGAAAGGGGGGTTTGCGATGTCCTTTTTGACCTGGTTGTGTGAGTCTGTGCAGGCCAGTGACAGTATGATGGTGATTACTAGGGCTCCATCTGTATTTACTGTATAGTAATCTGCAGGAAAGGATGGATTTCCTCTCTGTCTACAAAAAATAATAAACTATATCAGAAGAAAATTCTGGGAGATAAAGGTTAGACATACAAAGTTAGTGCTGTGATAAAAAAAAAGGTGGTTTATTTGCTGTGACCGAAATGATTTGTCTTTCTGAAAAAAAAAAGTAGTCTTAGTCTCATGTGACAACAGAGGGTTTTTTTTTCTGATTTTGCTCAGATTGAATTTCGTTCTCTGTGGTCTTGGTGTGGTAACGTTTAGGTGTGAGAGCGTTTGGGGGTGGGGATGGGGGGGGGGGGGGGGGGTGTAGCTCCCAGTCCAAAGCCTGTCATTTCTGGATCTGTCACATTCTGTTATGTGTGACTTTGATTGCCTGCCGTCCTGTTCTGCGGCCCGCCGTTGGATTCATTATCCTGGGGAAACCAGCTGGGTCTTGTTGCCCACTTGCTCTGGCAGCCCACCAGCCCCCCCCCCACTGCTGTGTTTTCACCTGGCCTGTATGTGCAGGGAGAACACTGAGCATGCTCTGTTTCAATGGCACAACCGAGGAATTAGGAAACAGTGTAGAGAAGGAGTTTAAAGAGGAGAACAAGCCTAGTTCTAGTTCTGTTGCTGTTGCTGTCATTGTTGTTCTTGTAGTTGTTGTTGCTGTCATTGTTGTTCTTGTAGTTGTTGTTGTTGTTGTTGTTGTTGTTCTTCTTCTTCTTCTTCTTCTTCTTCTTCTTCTTCGGATTGAAAAGAAGTTCTGGAGCTACATAATTAAATAATATAAACACCAAGAACTGTCTGATGTGGTACTTCTTTTAGTGTCTAGATGCTACATAACAAACACAGGATAATTATTATTAATTAAAGAGTAACACCTTAGAGAATTTACTTTTCAGGTATTAAATGTATACATGTGAAGTTCGGATTTTAAGAATTGTCATAACTATTACAAACTGTGGTCTGTGCGATGTAGTGGTACCGCAGATTGGTAGTCTTAATGCCAAAGATGTCACTCAACACAGGCTGAACACACTGGCCCACTTTACCATGTCATCACAGAGATTAGGTATCATCACACAGTACATCAAGTCAAACAATATGAACTTCTGCAACACGTATTTAATACCCTCAGAGTTCCCACATGTGTTACATTTGTTCTAAAAGGAATAGGAAAACTGAGTTGGCTGAGGCAACGGAAATGATTTTTGGAATTGCTAGACTGTGGTTAGTAACCCGCGCCTGTGCTTAATAACATCGCGTTTCCATCCCGAAAACAGCAGTGGAGTCAGAGACCAGCCTGTTTTACCACCCTGTAAGCAGTAGGTGGCAGTGTTGCACCATAGCAATGACTATATTATCCACTACCTATTTAAATGTATAACATTGATGTATTTGTTTATAAACCGTTGAGTGGAGTTCAGTGAATACGGCTGCAGTCTGCCCTGGCTTGCAACCAGCCTTGGACAAACAGATGTATGGATCGGTGACGAGTAATCCAATGAGAGATACCAAGCGAATCAATATTTATAGTGCAATAACAGTCACAAAAAAAAGAAAAAAAAAAAGAACAACGAATTGGGTTCGGGGGTTTTTGCATTCTTTAGGGTAAGTAGTCACTTGTGTTGGACGATTCTGAAGTACTTCTGAGGTCACAAGGAAGGAGAATACACTTACTTTCTGTGTTATAAAATCAGCGATTATGTCTCGTTAATGAAAATGCCAAGCCTTATATATGTAAAAAAAAAAAAAATAACCCTTTACCCCAATTTGACCACTTTGGAGAAACAGCCCGAATAAGCACGACCCAAACTTTCATCGGAGGAGGAAAAAAACGAGTCCGTGGAAAAAAAAAAATGATCCAAAAAAACTTGTTACTCGATATGCGCCGAGCCTTTTTTAATTCCATTGGTTTCCCATGATGTCCTAAATGAGCCTCTCAAGCTGAGCCCAATTATCACAGGTCATTAAATAGATTGTTCATTTGAATCAAAATTAATATTCTCTCAATTAAATGTTGTAAGGTTAACTAACTCTGAATGTCGGGGAGACTGTTACTGATTACTAAATTGCTCTTGATTGTGCTTCTTGAAAAGACCCTGTTTGTATGCTTCAAAAAGAAAAGAAAATTATAAGTGAATACCTTTGGGAAAATGATAAGGAGAAATGTCCTGCTCTAATGAATCAATTGTAAGAAAAAGAATTTAATTATGGTCCTAAATATTGTGTAGTGAAATTGACAAAGAAATTAAAATGAGACTAATCAGTTGGAAGAGAGAGAGAAAAAAGGTAGCTATTTAAGTCTAAGAAAACTTCATGAATCAAATAGAGGAATGAAAAGAGAGCTTGCTAAAAGTTAATTAGGTTATTCCTTAATTGGCAATGAAAACAGAGGAGAAACTTGAAGAAGGATCTAATTGTGACTTTCAGGCTTGGTGTCTGATTGACTACAAGTCAATTTTTTTTTAATTCCTTATTCTTTATTCTTTTATTCTTTAACTTCAGTGGACCCCTCCTTTAGAAATGAATGGTTCCAGAACTGTTTATTACAAACTTGCTTTAACAGATAAAAAAAACCCAACAACAACAACAAAAAAAAGTTGTGCTTCACTATAACTCATATGTTGGTCTTCCAGAGGAAAACCTGATTCGCTGAACTGTTTCATTTTTCTATGATTGAGGGATGAGAGGGGAAAAAAAAGAAAGAGAGAGAGAGAGAGAGAGAGAGTGAGTGAGGGGCCTGCTGAGGATTAGAGGGCATACATAGGGCTTTTTTTTCCTCCTCTCCCTCTCTTTTTCATCGGCACTCTCTCTGTGAGATTTAATGGGAATAGTTCTGCAATCATGCGGAGTGAATTAGTGGGCTTGTCACCAGTGGACTATTGAAGACACATTATACTGTAAAACTCGTGCTGGCTTCTGGAACCGGACCAAACTCATTACTGGAGAGACAGGACCGTCTCAGCTGTGGGACAGAGCTAAAGGGAAGCCCATTGTCAGACTCCTTCTTAATGGAGACACTTCATGGAGGCTGTAGGGTTTCAGATGGTTTGATTATGGAGATCCTGTCCCGCCGGACAATTCCCTCCGGCTGTGTAACACTCTAAGCACAAACTTAATGACCACACACACAGCGTGGCTGATGGCTCAGGCACCTACGACAGAACCATTCACGTTGCTAGGTAGTTGATTGTTATCCTCTCTTCTACAATCACTCCATCTGCCTCTCTCTCTCCCTCTTTCGCTCTTTCTCTACCATACTGTACATCCCCTTTCTTCTCAGGTAAGGTTCTAGCTTACAGGGTGTTTAATATGTACGATGCTACAGCGACTGATGACTCACAGAGCAGAGGAGAGAGAGAGGGAGGGAGGATGATGGAGAGGGGGGGGGCCACTTGGGAACACAATTATTCAGAGAAACGTGTGTGTCTTTGTGTGTGTATGTGTGAGAGAGAGAGAGCGAGAGAGAGAGAGAGACTTACAGCTCCACCTCATCTCCAAGGGCAAAACAATGTCTCAATGTCATCACCCCTGCCAGCTGTTTACAGTCGCGTTGTCATTTTAGATCATCCCAACTCATCAGCCGTTTTTCACCTGCCCCCTCAGCTCTCTGTGGATGATCCTTCCATTCAGCAGTACTTTCAATACAGAGACGGTGCATACATGAGTAGCTTTTTCTTCTGGATTCTTAAAATTTTAATCCAGTTAGTACTGATGTATTCATATGTACCTCTGCAATGTGCCTAATGGTCCTTGACTGGTTATTCATAAGTTAAAAATTGCCCCCCCCCCCCCCCCCCCCCCCGCGACCAGGTTCTTTATTTGCCATGCTGTCTCACTGCTTCTGCTTCAAGAGTGAAAGCTGACTTTCTCTGCTGGCTTCCAGAAGTGGGGAACAAAAAAAAAAATTTTTAACAAAAGCATATCACAGATCTCCTGGGCTTTTGTCCTTTGGTTCCACTCTGTGAGCAGACACTTATTTCTTCTTCTTTACTGGTATTGTGAAATGACATAGTGAAATGATGTCTGTACTCGCTATACTTGTGAAGGTCTGATATCTTCGCACCATGAGAATGGGATCTCAGGCTGGTTCGCGTCTTTCCGCTGTGAGAAAGCATGGTTACAGAACAGTTACTTTTGTCTGACTTGGGGGGGGGGGGGGGTGTAGGATTTTGTCGAGATCTGAATAGCTTTTGCTTAACATTCAGGACAGAAGAAAAGTCCTCCTAAAGAGAAAGAAGACCTATTTGACAAAACGCTTTTTAGCATGATGCTTTGATCGGCCATGCTATGTTTTTTTTTTTAAAGACTGCTTAGTATGCTTAGTATATATATATTTTTTAATTATATTTATACTTTTTAAAGTCAGAGGAATCAATTTCAATGTGGCCGGATCAGAAAGGTAATCCTTTCTTACCCAGAAAAGGATGCAGCAGGAGCTTAACCTCACTCTGAGCTGAACTAAACCCTAATACGCACTGTGATTTGGCTACTGCGCATACTTTCTTTCTTTCTTTCTTTCTTTCTTTCTTTCTTTCTTTCTTTCTTTCTTTCCTTTAGTTGCTCCCCTTTTGGTTTTTTCCTAATATGGAACGTCCAATGAACCGTAATCTCATTCGCCTCCCCGTTGCCCGAGCACCCTCGCTAGGCGCTCCTCTCCCTCAAGGTGAGTGAGATCAGCACATGTGTTTTTATTCCACTGTGTGAAGCCAGACCCAGCTTGATTTTGCACCGTCGCACTAGAACTCTCGTAGAACGGTTCCCGTCGGATTCCCGGCCACAGTTGGCAAGCGTGGCGTAGCCGGGATACGAATCGCTAATCACCGCCTCAGTGGTTTTCTCGCCCAATTTATGTGATTTTTTTTTTTTTTTGCACTCAACGGTTTACACCTTGTGTTTATTAGTAGCGTAATGCTTTTTTTTGGCACTGGTTAAACCCCTTATTGTCCAAAAACGAGATGATGGTGTTACTTGTTGTTACTAGCACTGAGAGTGATCTAGAAATAGGTGCATCTGTCAGTGTAATTTTCATAGTACAAGTTGGAGTGATGCCTGGGATCAGAGAAAATAGTACACTGGAAGTACACTGAAAATGTACTTTCAAGGACATAATGAAAAAAAAAAAAAGACGTTTATATCAAGAACAACCTGAGAACTGATATGTATTCCGAGGACGAACTGTCATGAGATGTGTATACAAAGGACTGTCTGGAATAAGGTGAGCATACTGAGGACAAACTGAACTAAGACATGATGATGACAAACGGAAATGTGTATACACACACACAGGGAAAATCCGAATGCAGACATTTAGACTGAGGACAAACTAAAATATGTTTACTGAGGACAAACCAAACACATATGCATACTAGAGATAAACTGAAAACATGCGCGTTCTGAGGACTCATTGACAAAGTCCTGCATTTTGAGGACAATCTGAAAACACATATGTTTACTGAAGACAAACTGAAAAGAAATAGTCCAGCTGAAAATAAATATGCGTCCTGAGGACAAACACAAAACACATGTGTACTGAGAGGGAGAACATTAGGCACATATGTTTCTCAAACAAAACAAAACAAAACCAAAAAAAACCCCATAACAAATGACATAACTACTGTTGTTTTAATTAGTTTTGCCTCTGTCATTGAGGAAGATTTCAACCATTTAATTAGAGAACGAGGGCTGGGTTCCAGCTTTGTGAGATGGTGTGTTGTGTGGACAGATTGAGGCTCCATGCTGTAGTGTTGTGATGCTCCTGCTGGCGGTGGACGGAGCCAGGGGGAGAAGCGTCTGATTAGGAGAGGAAGCGCGGCCAGCATCAGCCAGGGGTAATGAGAAGGGATAAATTAACAGGCCAGGGATAAATCAGCTTTATTGAACCAGCTCCCACCATTACAAAGGATTTGTTTAGCAATAACTTTCTCAAGACAAGACAAATGCGGGATCCAAGATGCCAGAAATTGAATCCAAATGTGAAACAAATGTGTTTTTTTTTTTTTCGATCCATTGTCAAAATCTTTCATCTATGCCATAGGAAAGACACAAACCTTTTAAGGTTTGATAGAGAAAGAGTGTTTGTTATAGCTCATATGAAAGAAACAGAGTTCATTAAAAGAAACAAGCCAAAAACATGATTTTTCATTTGATATTAGAGAAGTACAAAGATCACACTTGATTCGCTGATATCTTTGTCTTAGTTATCTTGTCTCTGCGGCAAAATATTTGCCCATCCAATCTCCTAGCAACATCTCACGAGCAAAAAAACAAGACGTTTGACCCTGGCGAGCTCTAAAAGAGCTGAACTTGCACCTTAGCATTTTCGCCGTATCAAACAAGGATCGCATGCTAACTTTGATGAGAAAATAAGTGTCTTATTGATCATCCTCACAGGGACCATTGACAGCAACCACAGTTTCGGTATTCAGAGAATCACGTGGTCTTCCTCCTTATGCAAATACGGCGACGGTGCTCGGAGCGGATCAGGATAATCAGGAATCAGGCATTCACACCATGGCGGGTTATTTCTGTTAATGGCATCAATAAACTTCCCTTCCCCTCTCCTGCAACGATTGGCGTCCCCTCCCAGACCCGTATCACACAGCCTATGTCAGATGCAGCGACCGGGAAGTGAGGAACGGAATGGGCTGTAAATTATGATCTGTCTGTGCCGTAATGACAGAGCAGTGCGGGGCATTCGGCACAATTAGGGCCGTGTCCTGGGACCGGGAGGGCTGTGTTGGCTCATTACTGTATCGCCAGGCACCCTCAGATGTCTCGAGCTTGCTTCTAAATCAAACAAAATATCTTCCAGAACAGTCCTGATCAACTCAACGAGTGTCCCCTAGAGACTGCTTAGATGCCACGCCGCGTCACGTCAACAGACAATCGTGTTGATTTTTGCATCTTTTTTTTTTTTTTTCGTTTCACTTTACACGCTTGCTCAAATGAATTTAATATGTCACTTCCCCTCCCTATTTGGCCTGTGTCATTTGGATAGCACATAGTCATTCTTGGTAAAGGGTAACTTTGAATGACAGGAAATAACTTTTTTTTTTTTGTGGTTAGATGCAGTGCACTTGGAGCGCTGCCGACTCATTCTGGATGTTTCCAGAGGTCCCCTTGACCCTGATGAAGAGGGAATATACTGAAATGAGATTGGTGAAGAGAAAATGGAAGAGGTTGTTACCTCAGATTACATTTGCCTGTACAATTGGTCATGTCCTATATATTAGTTAATTTTTTTTTTTTTTGCTCTATCTGAGATGAAAGAGTAGATTGTTAATCTCTCTGACAGTCTTGCTGGTTTAATTTATTCGTGTTAAGGAGATAAGAGGATGTTTCTGCTTCCTGTGACAGTACATGGAAATGTACAAAGCCTTGTCTAATTGAGGAACTGGAGTGATGATTCACAAGTCACACAGAAGGTCAGAAGGTCAGAAGGTCATAATCCAGGTTATATGGAATGTGGCCGGAACGCGATGCGGCTGCGAAAATAAAGCGGTCATCGACTCCGTGTGAGGAAGGGTAATTTGGAGTTAGAATGGGATTTACAAACTGCATTCAGACTGATAGACTCTAATGTCTAAGTGAAGCATTAAGCTCTTGCTGAGGGCTGATTGGTTAGGCTCTTAAACTGAGGAATCGTGTCTCTTCTGTTTGAATCTTTAGCACAGAGGGCTGTCAACTCTGCCTTTAGCAAGAACGTAATACTTCACTCAAACATTAGGATGGCTCAGTCTAAAGGTGGACGGTTACCCCTGTTCTAGCTCATAGCGTCCTTTCTGACACGGAGTCAACAGCCCCTCTACCGTTAGGCGAGAGAATATGAATCGTTATTATACTTTTGTTCCGTTGTGATCTGAACGAACCTCTTAAGAGCAGAACTTAGTCAGGTCTTATCATTTTAATCCTTCATGTTTCTTTACACTCTATGCCTCTGTCTCTCTGTGGATCTGTCTGTCTGTCTGTCTCTCTCTCTATCTGTTTACCTATCTCTGCCTATGACCCCGTGACCCTCCATCTTTCTCACTCTGTCTCTCTCTGTGTCCCATCTCTGTTTATGTGTTCTATCACACACTCTGATCACACAGTCAGAGTGCTTGCCTTTATCAGCAGGTTGGATTTGTGTCTTTGTCTATCGTCATGTCTGCTCAGTGTCTCGTTACCTGCCATTCTTTATTGCCATTCTCTCTCACTGGAGAGGAGATGGGAGCATGTTTATTACATGCAGAGTGCCAATTTAATCCCTCAGTTGGTGGGGAAAAAAATTGTTTGTTGCTTTTGTAACCCCTCAACACGTTGTTTATTAAAAATCCACGCTGTGCTTGGAAACCTTTTATTTTTTTGTCTTCTTCTTCTTCTTCTTCTTAATCTTCTACTTTTTTTTGTAACAAAATTATTAGTCCTTGAGAGAACTGTCTCTTGAGTAATTGGATTGTGGGAACAAAGAGTTCTGCTGAAAACAACCAGCGCCCGCGGTGTGCTTGCCTGTGACAATCTGTTCATAGACACATCAGCGCTTGACCATCCTGTCTTGACTTTATTACTCCTTCCTTACCACTGTCCTCAAGCCATGAAGAGCCCGACAAAGGCCACATGCGAACGGCTCTGACCGTGAAGAGCTCTCCAATATTTCAGATGGAAAAATGTAATTGAATTGACCTTCCACCCTCTCCTACGAGAGACGCCTCTACACAGGGCCTCTTGCGTGTGGCTGATTTCACATTCAGAGAGAGTACGGTCTGAGAATGTGTGTATGCTAACCTCCCCTGCCTCCAGAGATGAAAACAGCATTTTAACCTGAGCTAAGCTCTCCCCCTAAAATGAACCTGGGTGGGGTTCCACCGATCCAGGGTTTCTCAGTTACACAGACAGCTTGTGCCAGGAGTCAAACGTGTCCAATAGGAGAATGGCTAAGGAACATTCCCGTTAGGTCAGTCTTGGCTTTGGACTCAAATGATCAGGTTAATGGAGTAATCCATTGCTTGGTGGGGTTGACCTGACAGAAATCCAGAGACTTAGCCTAGCCGCCTCGGATCGGTGATAGGGTGCGCGAGGGGGCTTGTGAATAAGGATGGCTGGGGTATGAAAGGCGGAGGAATGAATCTGTGGGCCTGTGGATCGGTGAAGTGCTTCCTGAGAGACAGATGTGCTCTCTGGAGAGAAGTGTATTAATGTGAGGGAACAGGATGGTAAGGGCTTCACATCACCGGGTCTAAGAGAACAGTGCTCTCGTCCAGCCAGAGGATGAAGTGGCCATACATCTGTGTGTGTGTGTGTGTGTGTGTGTGTGTGTGTGAACATATGCGTGTACATGTGTGTGTATGTGTGTGTGTGTGTGTGTGTGTGTTTGTGTGTGTGGTTAGGGAGTAGTAAGGGAATTCCTCTGTCCAGTGATTTACTCTAGGGAGGTTGAATTTAGCTCCTCATCTGAGATGTTTAATATGCTTAACAGTCAGAGGTGAGCGTCTCTGACGAATTGGCGTGTGTGCTTTTGCTAATGACGCTTGTTCAGGAGTAATGAACAGGGCTGAAGCTGACGTAACCCCGTGGTTGATTAGAGAGATGAATGGGTAGTGAGTGGTGGGTTATGTATGTGTGTGTGTGTGTGTGAGTGTGTGTGTGTCTGTGGAATAGAAATCATCAGATCAAGGTGATGACTGTGAAGGAAGAGGGTATCTATCTATCTATCTATCTATCTATCTATCTATCTATCTATCTATCTATCTATCTATCTGTCTGTCTGTCTATCTGCTTGTTTATGTTTCTCATAAGCTAATTGTAAGATACCACACTAAACCTGTGTTTACTCTTTTAGAAGATATTTAAATTTTATTTTTTCTACATATTTCGGTTATGCACTCATTCTGTTTCGGTTTTATAAAATTGCCTTTCATTGCTTTCACACTCTGCATGAGGAGTATTTGAAGAGGTGCACGTGGTGGGAGGGGGGGGGGGGTGAGAGAGAGAGAGTGAGAGAGAGAGAGAGAGAGTGAAAGCATTGGTTCTGCTTTATCCTTCACTCAGATGACTCTGTTTTATCATCCCCCAGTCCCCAAAATACTCCACCAATTTCAATACTTCACAGACACTTTTACCTCCTTCCTGGTAATTGCCTCTCAATTCAGCTGGGCTCATCATGAACACACACACACACACACACACAAACTCTCTCTCTCTCTCTCTCTCTCTCACACACATACACACACACACACAGAGAACAGATGGACTCTTCAGTGGGAGACTTCTGTTCCTGTCCTCTCTTTTAGATTAGGTCCTTGTATTTGGAAACCCCTTTGGAAATTCCATATTTACCAACCTACAGAGACTGTTGGTTAAATAGGGACATTTGGGGCTCCAATTTCAGCCCATTAAGCTGTTTTTTTTTTTTTGACTGAAAACTCTGGCCCTGACTGTGTTATCTTTCATCAAATATAAGATAAGCCTCATTTCTGTATCAAACAGAGGAGAGAGAACTAACTCTAGTTAGTCATCACACCCACGTTTCAGTTCAATGAATAACATAGCGACGCGTCATCTCCTGTATCCTTCCTTTGAATGTTTCATTTGCTTAAATCCCATTTTTCCCATTGAGTTTTACAACTGACCCATATCACCTCTTTGCCCCTCCCTCTCTTAAGTGGTGGTTGTTGCTCTGAGGTCTGCTCTGAAGAGGAGTTGATGGAGTGTGATGCCCAGTAAACAGAGCTTGAATCAAGGCCCACGTTATAAACAGACGTCTGAATTGGCTCGCGTTTTACAGCTCAAATCAATCGGCGCGTGCGGGAAGACATGCTGTTGATTCACGACGGCTAAAGTTGGGAACGCTGGGAAAGCATCTCCAACGCTGGTGATTTACTGGTCAAAGTTATGAAGGCCTCAGCTTACGACCTTCAGCATATGAATTATGACTTAAGCCCCATAACACAATAGGGTCCCGCACTAGACCTGCTCATTGAGTGGGTAAGTTCACTTAACTCTGCTGTTAATCTCTACTTCCGATTCCTGCCCTGTGAACAGCTGAAAGTAGTTCATAGATGCATCTTCTTACCAGGTCAGTTTAATAGTTCTACTCTGTGCTTTCCTCTTCTTCAGAGAGAGAGAGAGAGAGAGAGAGAGAGAGAGAGAGAGAGAGAGAACATGAACGACAGAACGTCATCAAAAATTGCTCAAGATGCTGGATTTTTGCTCAGTGATTTTGTCAATTTATTGACCATCTTTGTTCTCTCTCTCTCTCTCTCTCTCTCTCTCTCTGTCTCTCTTTCTCTGTGTGTGTGTGTGTGTTTGTGTCTGCGTTTCCTGGTGGGCTGCTTTGTTCTTTTAACTGGAGTCGTTAAACAGAGTCTTGTGGTAGCAGCGAGGCTATATCATGTTCTTTATGATCTCACTGGCGTGGGACACGGCACGAAATTGGATGGTGTTCTTTGTAATGCGGCTGTGCCCGTCACTGCAGGGAGAAATGCAGCAGCAAATTAAGCAGCGCTCCTGTCTCAGGGAACATGGTTCTCAAAGAGCGCCAATTTACAATCGATAGACTTATTAAAAACATAGCCTGTCCTTTTATGGCTCCCCAAGTTTCCAGACACTTTCTGTAGAGTCATTACTTTCTGACTGTTTACGCCAAGATGGTCTCATCTCCTGCTGACCCTGTACTGGAGCTACTTTTATGTAGGCTGTAAAAACACGTCCGTAATAGAGAACAGATCGTCTCGCTCAATCTAAAGTTACCTTGAGACAGTGACTTCCCCTTCTACAAAGCC